>NW_008672948.1:70083-87054 GCF_000695815.1 Acanthisitta chloris
CAGCCTGTCCTCATAGGGGAGATGCTCCAGTCCTCTTACCAACTTTGTGGCCTCCTCCGGACTTGCTCCAACAGTTCCATGTCCTTATGTTGGGAGTACCAGAACTGCACTCAGTATTCCAGATGCGGTTTCACAAGAGCAGAGGGGGATAATCACCTCTTCTGACCGGCTGGCCACACTCCTTTCGATGCAGCCCAGGATTCGATTGGCTTTCTGGGCTGCTAGTGCACACTGCCAGCTCATGGTGAGCTTCTTCATCTAGGCTTTGACTAATTTCTTGGGTCAAGAAGCAACTTTATATATATTAATATATGTATTATTACTAATAAAAGGATTCAGGTTATTTTGCTGATCAGTAATACCTTAGTTCCTTCTTTTGCTGTACCCAGAATAGAGAACAGTCATCCTTTCTCAGACACTGGAATTGATTCCTAGAGAGTATTTCCAATGGCAATCTTAATGAGTTTAAAAAAAATAGAATTCCATAATGATGATTTGGCAGTCTGAGGTAACCTCAAATCTGAGCTGCCAAACCAAAGTGGTTTTTTAATAGCAAGAGAAAAATTCAAGTAAAAAAACCCAGTATAAAGCTCGTATTAGATGTCCACACCAGAAAGTGTGGTATTGCGGATCATTGCGGATTTGAAAGTTAGTTGACTATTGCTATCCTGAGAGACAATAGTCATAAGGAGAATAGCATCAGTATTGGTTCATTCACTCCAACATAATACAATGGTGTGCATATTTAAAGCCAGAGGTTTGTGTTATGTGGCACTGTAAATAGCTGACTAATGTGGTCTATGTATCCCGTAGTGATTTTTACACAGAACGCTGAACAGCTGATCACCTATTGCAGCTCTATTGCCTTGAAATTAAATCAATGCTGCATGATGAACTAGCAAACAACTTCAGAAAAAAAATCGCATATGGTCTTGGGTTTTTGTCATTCCACTTTCTGTACTTCTAAGATCTAGGAGCAGAATCACTATGTCAAGGCTGTTCAGCAAGTGAGTGGCGTGAGTACTGTTCTCGTTGAGTTTCAAGGGAGCATTTATTAATGTTTTTCTAGAACATCATGAAATGTAGTTTTTAGAACATGTCACTAACTTCACATGCAGAAACAGCTGTTCTGCAGCACTTTAGAATGCTTCCATGGCATATAGATATTGAGGAGAAGTTAAAGTATGCACTTACCTATAACAATGAGTCACCAGTTCTTTGGTTTCTGAGAGCTAAAAGCCATGTTCAGGAATGATTCCAAGGTTTTAAATCACAATCTGTAAGAAGTTATGGAAGCATGTGCCTTATTGCACATATGGTTACTGGTAATATGTAGTGCTGCTTCTTTCAGAGAAGCTTGAAATTTATACAATAGGTGTGTGAGTACTCATGCAGGATAACGATTAGGCTAAAAATCAATCATGTGGTTGAACTAAGTGGTTGGAGTACTTAACAAAGGAGGCATGTTACCATTATGAAAATGGCATGGATGGCTAAATCCTTATTGGATAAGGGAGTGCATAAATCAGAAGGTTCCTCTGACCTTTAGTTGGGTTGTAGACCTTTTTGTTATATTAAGAATAAATATATTGGTGATATGGAGAGAATAAAGAAGGGAGAACACGTTTGCTACATAAAATAGCATGACTTTTTCATTTAAACATCAATCATTCTCAGCGCATTAACTAGATTTTATCAGATTGTTCAACCTTTGCTGTCAAGGGACTAGATGTAATTTTACTTCTCCATAGTGAAAATTACATCAGGAAATATATACAAGAATGCCCGTTTAATTTCCTCCTCCCTGCATTCTTTCTCTGGAAAATTATGAACTGTTTTCTCAGTCATGTGAGGCATATTTTGCTTGGTCTTGACAAATATGAACACTTTTGGTTTTATTTTAGGATTAAACAAATTACGTTGTTATTAAATGAGGTAAACAAATTTGTATCTCTCACTATTCTGTGAGTGGAGTTAAACTACTGCTTAGTCTTATGATTAGTGTATATAGATTTATGCATGTGTCTGTATATGCATTCTATTGTTAATACATTAATATGAAAAAGAGTAACTAATTTACATAATGCTAAATTAAATTCAGTGATGATGCTGTATGCTAGCACTAAGTCTCTGTTCCTGCAGAGGACTATATCTGATAGAACCAGAGAGCAATCTGAGAGAATATACGCTCATCTATTTTTCTTGGAGAAATTGAGAGAATCCTAAAATAAAGATATAATTAAAACAAAAGATGAGAATCCTGAAAGTCTTCCAGAAAGTTCAGGCTGTTCGTAGGAGTGAAGTGGGAAATCTGGAAGAGAAGATACTTCTGGAATAGACATACAGTTAATACTAAATCTAGCTAGTGATAACAAGAAGCAAATGTGTTTTGAAATCCTGATGTTGCACAGTCTATCAAGAGTAGAAACAATGAAAATGACCCACATCATCCTTCCTCACAAGCACTTTCTTGGAGAGTGGCTCTTGCATTATCAGGCAGTTACCAGGGAAGGCAAAATGTCTGTTCACTAAACATGTTGCAGATATATACTCGGCAACTTCTAGTGTTAGCAGCTAAATGAAAAGTGCAGGAAGAACAATGTAGATGTTGAGAGAAAGTTGTATTCTGAAGTAAAATGCACATGTTGTGAAATAGACGTTTGACATGGAGATTTAGTATCCGTTGGCAAATATATGGTGCAGAGAACACTAACAGCTGCTTAATGGACAAAAGTAACATAGTTAACAGAGCATATGACTAAGAAAAACCTAGGAAAATGGAAAATGTAGAATGAACAATTAATATTCTGTCAAATGCACCAATGGATCAATAATCTCAATAAAATCATAGAAGCTGTATTACTAATTGTGCTGGGTGAGCCTCAGCTAGCAGTGAAATTCCCACCTAGCCACACTCTCCCTCACTCCTCAGTGGAATGGGAAAACCAAGAGAAAAACAGAACTGAGAAAACTTGTGGGTTGAGATAAAGGCAGGGAGATTTTTTAGAAATTACTGTTGCAGGCAAAACAGGACTTGACTTGAGGATACTTAACTTGTTGCCAATTAAAATTGATTTGGTTAGTAAGAAACAAATAAATGTTGACTATCCCCTCCTGTTCCCTGATTCAACCTCAATCCTTTACTTCACACTCCTCTACATGGTCCAGGTGACACAAGGATGATTTAGGAGGGGGTAAAATCAGTACATAGCAGATCCTCTCTCCAGCTCTTTGCCTCATGCTTTTCCACAGTTCCAGCACGGATCCTGTCCAGAGGCCACTGTCTTCAGGAAATATCCACCTGTTCTGGTGCGGTGGTCCTCCACGGGCTGATGTGTTGATATCTGCTCCAATGCCTGGAGCACCTCCTCCTCATACTTTGGCCTGCTCTTACAAATGCGCTTACAAACCACATTTTGAAAAACTGGAAGGAAGTACACAGTAGAGAATAGAGTTGTTTGTCTTCAGTACTTTTTTTGGTTTTAGTGCTGTTTGTGTACACCTATTTTGTGGAAACGTCATAGAAGGGGAAGGAAGAGTGTTTTGTATCAGAGGGGAGAAAGTTTTTGTTACTGTAGATATATTGTAAAGTAGGTGGGTTTGGCATTGTATTATTTTTAGCTTTATTGTTTTACTAATGACAGAAGGATTCATAACATGAGAAGTATTTCACCTTAAGCAAGTTAGGTGGTCTTATAGTCCCATATGCATGAACTGACAAGAGTGAAAGCATTGACTTGCAAGCATTCACCATTTTATTCTGCTTGTCACTCAAAGCTCAAGACACTGAAGACACTGCACAAAACTTTCAGAAATTGTAATGCCATTTTGAGGATCACTCAGCTTCTGTTTAAGATGCACTTTGTAGACAGCTTTTCAGTGCAAAATAATTGCTCATGTGTCGACAAGTTTCTGAAAAAGCTCTGGTTTATGGACTTCAATTTTGCATTTCTGTAGATACCAAGCTGGAGGCCACATGTAGGTGGTTTGGTTTTTGAAGATACAGAAGTGTTTATTTTTGTCCTGATATCTCTTACCCCAGTAGAGTAAATAACCTTTATAGACCAGGAACTTGCCAGGTAGGAATGCTGAGCTTTCCACTGTTCATTCATGCTTCATTGTGTCAATAAACTAGAAGGCTGAAACATATTTTGATCTCAGCCAGCTCTCCTGAGCCACATGACACTGTCACCCTGTATGTCCACTGTCTGCGTCTGTACCGTCGGATGGCTCTGTGGAAAAAGAGAATGAGAAGAACTACATGGTGGTAGAGAGAGAAAAATCTTTCTTAGCAGGAAGTTCAGAGATTATTTAATTGTATATCATTTGTTGTGGTTTAATTCACAGTGGGGTAATCATGTTTGTAGTTCTGGATGAGTGCCTGTTAGGCCTTTATATGATATCATGGCATTATATATATATTTCATAAATGTAACAAAATCTCCCAGCATTTCGTGGATGTTTTGTGGAGACTATAAACAATGTGATGAGATTATTTCTTGTGTCCATCTATAATTTATAAATTAATTTAAGAAAAGGGTAAAGAAGTCTATACTTACTTCTCTGGACTAAAGATTCCTCAGGACTTAAGACTCTTGATCTTTCTATACAGATTAAATCTTGTACAGTTTATGATCCATGAGCAGTGATCCACAGCTCAAGAAGCTACAGTTTGTAACCATCTCCCTCTTCTGTTGTGGAGACAGATATGTCAGGCAGAAAAAACATTATTATTTTTTTTTTTTGTAATCCTGCAGAAGCAATTAGTGTGGAATCTACTTGTGAAATATGGATGTTGCAGAGTACATTGTCCCATCAGGAGAGTATTTGTGGCTGGGGCTTCGTGGTCCCTGTTTGCAGGATTGTTTTAGACCTAAAGGTTTTTCCCACAGAGGTAGAATACATTCAATAGATTGAATCTTTGATGTTTGTCTCTGCCTAGTAGATGGTACATGGTACATTTTCCATAGTCAACATAAAGTTGGTAACTCCAAGGGCCAAGCAGTGAACTAGGAATAAATCACTAATAGATCAGCTGAGAAGAGGTTACTGGATGTGAAAGATAGCTGTACACATTTTCCCTCTCCTTTGCCCACAAGTTCTGCTCTCATTAGATATCTACTTCTGTCCCCGCTGTGATAGACCCAAATAAACCCAAATAAATTCAAAAGGACAAACATATTGGTAAACTAGAGCTTAATAATTAGAAAGCCAGAAACAGAAAGGATAACAGAGTTACAGCGAACATGCTTAGGACTGATTTTACTGATTTTAGAGGCAAAACCAAGGCATGAAAATGGTGCTGTCATTCAGTGAGAAGGGATGGGAGAGTGTGTGTGTAGGAACTGAAGTAGTACATTGCAGTAAGATTGGCAAAAAGAAGCTAATGAGTAATAGCTGTATTTAAAAGAAAATCTTTCAGGTTTTGAAAATTAGCTAATGATGGATGGATGAATGGGAGGCTGTGACAATTGACATAGCAGCAGTGCCAAGTGAAACACATTTGTTACCAACAGGGAATAAAATATATGCTACTGAAACCCTTTAGCACAGCTTGGAACTCGATATAAATAGAGTATATTTTAAAATTATGCCTACTGTCATTCCCAAGAAATGATTTTACACTATTTGATTCTTTTTTGCCCTTCTGCATCCACTTGTGCATACATGTGTGTTTCTGTATTATGTTTGAATAAAGAATTATGGTCAGGTTTACCATCTCTTGCATCCAGGCTGACGAGGCACTGCATTCAGGGGTATGCATTAGATACTCATTTTGCATTCAGACACAAACTCTTTCCAAGTGTTAAAAAGTCACCATCCAGTTGACTGTGGATTATCATTAATAGTCCTAATTATATGTTGGTTTTTTTTGTGGTATGGAAGTGCCTAGGAACTCTATCATAGGCTAGCAGCACTCTGTCATGCTTGGTGTGAACTTGGCACAATATGATGGTAGTCGACATAGAGGGTTCACAATATAAACTTCAAGCCTGTTGTGTTCTTTTTGTTAGACTTTGTTGTTTTTTTAAATATGGGCATCTTTTATTGTATTTTCCATAATCCTTCTCCTGCCCTCTGCCCTATTCCCCCCAGTTGGAATAGGATTAAAAGAGAGTAAATAATCCAGTGCTGTTAGACCTTGTGTTTCATCACTGTGGCACCTACATTTGGATTTAACTCCTGGTTCTTGCACTGTGGTTTGAAATGATGGATATGGCAGGCTAAAATCAGTGAAGGAACACACTCAATCTCCAAGGCTTTGGAGTGGGAGGAATAGGAGACAGAAAGGAAAAGAAAGTCTTTTTTCTCCTATACTACTTGATTGCTCTTCATAGAGAAAACGTGTACCTAATTGAAGGAATAAAATAACTGAAATCTGACTTCAGCTCTTCAATAATGGATGGAATTTTTACAATGCGGTGAGACATCCAGGTTATGTCCTGTATTTGTAGTGAAAATGTAAAAATAAGGACCAAAACTATAGCAGGGATTCTGGCAGTTTTAGAAGCTTTTGAAAATTTTATTCCATGGTTGGATTCTGTGTGCCTAGCAGCTCTGACTACTGTCTCTTGGTAAGCATATGTTGAATTTGAATGGATTGATAATGCTGATGATTAAGTGCTGCTTTACCATCCAGCAAGTAAAGTTTCATGTGGAATGCTGTCAACAATGTGTATCTACTAAAGGCTATTAAAATAGCACCAACGTATTTTCTCAAACAAATCCCTTAGCAATATGAATGGGTCTTATGCTCAGCAGACATTTAAAGCAAATCAGTAATAGAAACTTCCAAAGAGGTATGACTGAGCCTAGTATGCAATAAATCTGTATCTTAGGCTTTGCCTTCACTTTGAAGGGGCTTATTTTCCAATTAGAGGTTTCGATTGCTCATTTATGTCTGTGAAAGTACTACATAAGATACTTACTGATTGTTGTAATAATTCAAAGTATCTCATTTTTTTCCTGGAATTTACTTAGCAAGAAAATATAAGGTAATATCTTTTCTAAAAAAAGGAATGTCAGATGACCATGTGAACATAGAACTGGATATGGTGTTTGCTCCAAATCATGGGAATGCTAAAGGCTCAACACATTCAGCATATTTGAGCTGTCTAATGGAAATGAGCTTGAAACAATGACATACAAAAGTAAAAATGAGATCTCAGTTCTTGGAGGGCATACAGAGAATGATGTTTAATCACTAGTGTGATTGAACAACAGCCTCAAGGTTTGTATGAACTTATGGAGCTGTGAGTCTTTGGATGGATGTGGTTGAGAACACTCATGGGAGGACAGAAGTATCTAAGTTTCACTTGAGTTGCTATTTCTATTATTCTAAAAGTAAAAATGTAAAGACTGGGAGGGTGCTTTTAGCCAGATGCCAGCTTAGATGGTTGCAAGTTTTTAGTGTCCGTATGTGAGCAGTTCTTGGAACATTTTATACCTAAAATTTGGTGGTGTCGAGAATGAATGATGTGATACAGGGAAGCACAGATACAGCAATATTCTGCCAGTGTTCGTCCTTCATGGTAATTGTTAGATGCATCTGTTGCCATACTGATACAACTGAGCTGATTCACAAAATGAGTCATAGCTGGTTCACCTAGGAAATTTAGAGGGGAAAGAGGAAAAAAACATAATGCAGTGTTTTATGAAAAATGAAGACTAGCTGATGCCACTAGTGAAAGCAGAGTAAGATGTGTTTTCTGATCCTTCTGTTGAGACCTTTATGTGGAGGAGTGAATTTTGGAAGCTTTCAGCACTTTGGAATGGGGAGCAGGAACTCAATCCACAAAACTAAGAAACCAGGTGACAGAAAAATAGGACTGAATAATGACTCATAGCAGCTGAAAACAATTCTGACATTCTTTTTCACTCTGAAGTCAGTTTTTGTAGTGCAGTTTTAATCCGATATGTGAGCAAATTCATATAGACAGGTTTGGAACTACAGGTACAGAAAATAAGCAGAAAAATAGCAGGAGTTTAAACTTTTTTAAAGGTTGACAAGATAGAGAAGAGAGAGTAGTTGATAAGGGCAGCAGTCTTGAAAGGGAACCTTTTAAGCAAAGATTTCCTAAAGAGACTTCAGGATAAAAAGCCGAGTTTTAGGGCAGAAAAAGTATTATAAAGAATAAATCTTTCTAAAAGGAAAAAAATTTACTATTTTACCTGCATGTAAGAGCAAGTAAACATTTGTACTTAATTATTTTCATGTTCTGTTTGAGTGATTATACATGCAGACACTACAATTGCGTTAGCATTTTAAGGGTTCAGATTTCTAAATGTCACTTTCCTTTCTAAAGATAGCAAACATTCTTTTTTTATTAATTGCTTTTAGTTAGAAGACTCTAAGATATATCTTCTGGCATTACCTTGTAGTACCATTCAAGGTGAAAAAAAAGAGAAAATGTATAAAATATATTATATAGTATATAGCATTGTCAACCTTCATCTCAAACAGGTCTGAGTGGTCAGTTGACCTTTACTTTTGTAGGCTGCTGAGCATTTTTCTGTGAGAACTTAATCACTGGCCTCGTAGGAAATAAAATACTGAATTCTTGGACTGAATGAAGTATTTCATGATTCCACATTCTTGCTTTTGCAGTGTATGGATTCTCCATTAAACTCTACAGGTAACCTTTTTAAAATTAGTTGTAAGTTGTGGAATTCCTAACTCAGAACTGTTATCTCCATGGATATATGAAAAAGGATCTTACCGGTGGCCTCTCTGGCTTAAAAATAAAAAAAGTAAAATGAAATAAACTAGAAGTATTTGAGTGTTAGGTAAGCAGATAAAAGGTACCCAGTCATAGTAATTTCTCCCGTTGTTCTGGAGATTTTCTGCCTAATGTTTCTGGAACTGTAACAGATTTTGCCCCTTTTTTTTTTTTTTTTTTGCTTCTTGAGGGACATATTGCTTCTGATGACCAGCTGAAAACAGAAAGGTATTTTGAAGATATTTGCATATGGTCATTAAGTTGACTGTGGCACTCTTCTTGTGGGACATGCTTTCTGACAACAGTTATATTGTTCCATAAATGGCAGAAACCCTGACCTTATCCTAGGCCATGAAACCTTTTAATACACAATCATCCTGTGACCTGGTGCCTCCTTAAGGCTAGCATGTGCTCTGCTCACCCTCTATACTGAAAAGGTTGCTTGAGTAATTGTGAATAGAAGTTTATCAGACCTGCTTCTGAAGCTGATTACACAACAGCAGATGTGAAGTACAGTCCGTGCAAATTTAATGCCCAGTGATTTCAGATCTAAGAGCTGAATGTCTCTGGTCACCAACACATGATATGAAATCTACAGTTAATTGCACAGTTATCTGTCAATTATGTGTTAACTTTTGGTGACTAGGAAAAAACAGTGCTTTACTAGGATATCTGGGGCTTTATTTCTTGAGTTTGCCATCCCTTTGCAGATTGGAGGAGCTATGAAAGTGAATAAGGTAGCCTTGCCAGCAAACTGTCATTTAATGGTTAACATTAGCAACATCCTGTCAAGGAGGTACTGACTGGCTCTTTCTTCTGTTGTGAACTTGTGAGCAACAATATGTACATGTAAACTTTGCCTGTGTTGTGTTAGAATAAAAGTTGGTAATTCATAATGCTGAATTGCTTGATTTTTGGCAATGCAAACATTTTGGGCTGACTGAGCAGATTGCTAATGTGTTCAAAACAATAAGAGACAATTGTCTACACTGAAGAAGAACTTGAGAAAGCCTGCTTAATTTTCTAACAATTACAGTTTGTTAATGATCTCTTCTTCTCAAGCATCTTCAGTGGAAATCAACTTTTTGCAAGTGGTACTGAGATGTTAGAAGTAAAGCTCAGTAGCTGGGACCCAAAATTCTATATAACAGGGAGTTATGAAAGCCACCTTTGCTTTGCAGGTGGAATGCATTTTAATTATGTATTCTTTTACTCCAAAACGTTTAATTTTAATTCCTAAAATACAATCAGAAATGTTTCCATGGAATTCTCAGTTACAGCAAAGGGGATTAGAAGTTGAAAAGATACCTGATATTGGCAGATAATAAAGCTGTTTGGGGCCTGAGGGTTTTTATGATTGAGCAATTACTCATTTGGCCTAGCCTGAGAAAACCATTAATCATAATGACCATGTTACAGTGCCTCCTTTCCTTTATGGGCTGTACCACAGAGGTCATCACCTAGTCATTCAGGTCAATTGAAAGGTCACATGTCTCTTCTTGCTTGACTGCTGGCCCAGAGTGCAAGCTGACACTGGGTTAACAAACAGCCACTCTTCTCCTAGTTATAGGAAGTGTGGCTGGATTGTACCAATGGACAGGGTTCAGACTTAACGGAACATACAGGCAGTGGCTGGACCTGTGGTTAAATGCTAAAACAGCTATGTAAGCCAAAGGAGTTTCACACTCACCTGAATGAACCTGGAGTTTCCTAAATTACATACTGTTTGGCAGTTGCTGCATGTTTAGTATAAATATGGTACAGATAGAAAATACCCATAACAATTCAAATTGCTCATAGTTTTGGGGTTTAGTTTGTTTTGAGACTGGCCCCTTGAAGATTTAAGTACAATAATTTAAATCTTTGCTGATCATACCATTAACAACACTTTGGTTTTACACATTTCTACTATCTGTCTAATCAAATGTGGTGTATTCATCTTAATCTCTTTATAGCGGTGCTTGATTTCAGTAGTAGACCTTAAAAGAGAATATTAGTCGCACAGAACCCATGAGTATGCTAGGAGTAAATAATGTGTTATTAAGCATGATTTAAACAAAATGTTCTAAATATCACTTGTTTGTGAACTTGCATCTGAGATACATAACTTCATGTTGGTTTTGTTTAAGCTTCTGACTGATAGAAACGTGGTAGGAGGAAAAAGAAGCGAAAGATTTTGAGTCTTCTTCCCAAGGTTGATTAGATGATTTCTAATTCCCTTATCATATGTGTGCCTATCATGATGTTCTAGGAACATAGCTTTCCAACAAATATTCATAGCTTGCAGGTTCAAATCCTGAGCAAAGTAACATGGGAGCTTGCAACAGCAGTGTTAGAAAGGATTGTAGAACCCTGTCTTACTGCCTTGTGTCAGTGTGCTAAGGTGGCCATGTAGAAGTAGGAGGAATTGTTAAATGTGTAAGTAGAAGTGCTATCAGTATATGGGTGAGAGCACAAATTCTGTCCCAATTACCAGTCTCCTGGTCACATGGTCAGTCCCAGACATGACTCACTTAGGACCTGAAGTGAGAGCTGACTATGTGCCCTCAGTGCTAGTGCACCATGTGCTGCTGATTCTGATCTTGTGGCTCCCCTGTTGTTCCAAGCAGTTTCACGTTTACTTGGCTTGTCCTTTTATTCCCTTTACAGCAGTTGGCTGGTAGTTAAGACCAAATTGCAGTTTAACTTATTATACACTTCGGGAAGCTAATAAGGTGTCCTGTCACCTGTAAATTGTCTCAGCATGATGCAAGTTGTCATTTCAAATGGGAATTTTCCTATCTGAAAGGAATTGTGAGGATTAAGATTTCTTTCATTACCTTGAGAAACTTATAAAGCCTTTTTTTCTGTAGTCTATTTGCCAGGCTCTGCATGGTAGAAACACATTTGCAGGAAAACAGGCAGCAGACAATGTGTGATATCACGTGCTTTTAAGTATAAAAATAGATTTGTCAAGATGTATGTATACATATGTATGTTTGCATGTCTATGTATGTTTGTGTGTCTATGGATCAGTCAGTATATTTTCACCTTTTTATTGCTTTTGCTTTTGAATGATAATCTATCTCTTCTTTCTGACATTTAAAGATACTCAGTATATTTTCACCTTTTTATTGTTTTTGCTTTTGAATGATGATCTACCTCTTCTTTCTGACATTTAAAGATACTCATATTATTCAGTGAGTTTACTAGCTGGCCTGACTGGCTTTCACTTCACATCTGTTTGTGGCTCTGACAAGAGCAAATCAGTACTATTTTTACTCCAGTGAAGCCAGCACAAGGCAGGACAGTGTAATGGGAATGTGTAAGTGATTTGTGCATAGTCTTGTGATGCAAGTTTTATGCAGATAGGTTAGACCCAGGCTCCTATCCAATAGCTAGTGATTTTTAATCTGTGCTTTACAGAAAAGCTAATGATTTTGCATATTGAATACACAAGTTTCTCCCACTACATCTGCCTGAAGATATAGAGCAAGCTTTGGAGTTATGTCTAAATGGGTCAGAATACACATCAACACTGTAGAGCAAGCTATGGAGTTATGTTTAAATGGGTCAGAATACACATCAACACTGGGTAGGGCTTTTTTGATCCAAGTAAAATCCCTGTGATTTAGGACAGTCATTAACATTCATGAGATACTATAAATGTAAAGGATATTTAAAGAATCAAGGTGGGGGTAAGCCAGCAGGGTCTTTCACAGACTAATTTGTTGCTTTGTGGTTAATGGCTAGTGAAAACTTTTCCTCTGAGCAATCCCATAACTTCCTTTTGCAGGTGTGTGTCTCAGTAAAAACTCCAAGTCTTAGATCCAAGTTGCTGCTATTTTAATGTTTTCCATAAGAAGTCATGAAGCAGTACTGGTATTTTCCATCCCCAGCATATTCAAATACAATGACTGCTACTTTTTTTCTGTGTGTAATATATTGCGCATTATGTATTGTAGTAAAGAGATTTTTATAACAAGTGAATTTGGCTTCCTCTTTAAACACTGGAATACAAGTTGCTCTCTGCATGTGGAAGGTCTTTGGGTTTGTTTTTTTTTATGGAGTGGGCTTGATTTTGTGTTCTTTGGTTCTATAGCTCTCACTCCTGTTGCAGTATGCTGTATATAGCTTCTCCTGGATGTGACTGGATGTAGCACTTCGTGCCATGGTCTAGTAATGATGGTAGGGTTGGGCTCGATGGTCTTTGAGGTCTCTTCCAATCTGGTTGATTCTATGATTCCTCTGCTGCCTGTAGATTGTTCTCAGGCCTACCTGACCATCCTCACTATCACTTGACCCTGTGCAGAAACATTTTACTTACAATGACCCTATGTTCAGTAAACCTGTAATTCTACAATCTGAGATGTAGTTTTCTAATCCTGAATGGGTTCTGTGTTTACAGAAGTGTTCTCACTTCTATGTTCTTCAGGACTCAGACTTGAAGTCTCCTGGCTTTTCCTTTTTTCTGGAACTATCTAAGTTTGAGTGCAACCACAGAACATTTTACACAAGGCTTAGGTTTTATCTAGACTTCACAAAAGATGACCAAGCTAGCTTTTAGTCTAGCAAACTGAGCAGAGTGGTCTGTGCTGTGTCTCTGTGCAGCTTCAGTCATGAATAAATATACCCTCAAGATTTAGTGCTTCACTACTAATGCAAAGCTGCCTGTATTTCCCGCTGTTCTCTTCTGGTTTTCCCTCTTCTCCCTCATTCTCCACTAAACAGAGGCATCCTACACAATGCAGCTGCCATGTTTCTTTTACTGCAGAAACAGGGAGAACAGGACTACCACTCCAGGACTTGTTAAATGTTACCATTTCTTCTGCTCAAGCTGTTTCTCTGATCTCCAGGTCTACTTGTTCCTAGCTTTTGAGAGTAGTAGTCTTTTGGTTCTGCATATTTAATGGTAGCCATAAGCTAATACTTATTATCAGATCCTGTGTCCTCCGAGTGCTTGGAACTGCTGAACATATCTCAATTCTGCTTAAATACTTTCTTCTGTAGTGTTACGCATATACCACAAAGAAACAGTAAATCCCATTGAGTTCTAGGCACAGATTTTTAAAGACTTGTACATTCTTGTTACTTGTTTGGTGAGAGTTAACTAGAAAGCCAAGCAATGCCTTCTTTCAGTATAGTTCTACCAAATGCACGTGCAATTAAGTCCACAATTAGAAAGAACAAAGTTCCTACGTATGCCTGTATTTCACTGAAATGAGGGCTATTTGTTAAAACAGAGATCTCTGAGATTAAAATGAAATTAAAAAGGTTAAGTTTTTGCAATGTGGATTTGTAATTGGATATACAGTCTTCCACTCCTGGGTCACCAGTTCAAATCTATCTCAGGTCAGTAGTCACTGAATCCTGGTACCATCTAACAGCTGGTGGTTTATGTGAAATGAGTAGCTTGTCTTACTTCAGTTTGTAGTGAACAGGTGTCCACATTGAAAAAAAAAATGACTATAATTGTTGGTTTAGCTGGCAGTCTTTGTATAGGAGCAAAATTCTGTGTGGTTGTGGAATTAAACTGCCCTGTAGCACTTCAAAAGGATTTCTCTAAACTAGCACTGAAATTTATTTGTAGGCAAAATGGTTTGGTTTATAATTCTCATATGCTTTTCTTAAACTGCAAATAGGGGAGCTAGAACACTTAATATGGTTGCCAAGATCGCCTGTGTCAGAAACTCGACCTTTGTAAAAAAAGGAAACGATAAGATGACAGACTAACTATCTAAAGATCAAAGAACACCTATTATCAACACATGGATTTTTTAAATGCTCTGTAACATTGCTATTGAAACGTTAAAAAGCCAATTAATTAGAATTCAAGGAGTTTCCTTGAAATTGTCTCCTGTTCTGTGTTGTAGTTCTAATCTGATACTGTCTCCCAGATCACTTTTCACAATCCCAATCTTCCATGAGAGCAAAGCTACAGTGGTATTTGAGCATACAGAAAAGCAAGTCCAGAGCATCAAAACCTGCTATTTTCAACAGATATATATCCTTCCTATGGACGAGAGTCTTTGACAGATGAGAATCTGAAAAATTACAGACTAAGATACTTAGTCATAGAGAATGGATCATTTAATAGTTTTGTCTTGGTCGCCCCTGTCTTCCCACTTAGTAATGTGACATGTGGCCTATGAATTTTTTGAGAAGCTCCTTTTCCAAACAAGCCCCCATTACGGTAAGGAGCCTCTTCTTTTTCTGCCCCTGTATTTTTGTCCCATGGCAACAAACATGAGACCCAGTGCTTGAGGGAGAGCATGCGGCGCTGCTGGAAGGGTTGGCAGGACCTGTGCCAGGGAGCGTGCCCTGGCTGAGTGAGGCAATGTGCTGCTTGAGCCAAGGCCATTGCAGGGTTCCAGCAGGCATTACCGAACTCTGCCCTGCCTGGAACACACAGCCGTGGTGATTCATACACCAGGAGTAGTGTGCTGGGGAAAAATGTCATGAGGACATGCAGTAAAAGGTGGCTTCACAAGGGCACAATGTTACTCAGTTTTTCTTCAGCGTAACAGGTGGCTTGTCAACATAACTGTAATTTTATATAGAGGTATTCAGAAGCTTTAGAGACAGACTATGGCATTTCAGTTATGTCCATGCCTTTGATACTGGTGCTACAGTGTTGGGAATGGTATGGCACTATTTAAACTTGGTGTATGTCAGTGTTGGCTACATGGTTGTGTGCCTGGTGCCAGCTCAATACCTTCTTGTGTCAATGACTGCTCATGCTGTGCATGTAAAAGGCAGCTGGAGTAGTAAAGCTTGGGTTTCGCAGAGTTGTTGATAATATGGATGAGCACCGTGTTACAAACATTGCAGTAAAAAAGCCTCTTGCTAATGCATAACGTTCTATCAACTGAACATATGAGTTTAATAAGTAGAGAGATAATTGCATACAGTTTAAAGTGTCACCTTTGTTAATGGTTCTGGTCCATGCACGCTCTGAGTGTGTGTTCTATTTTTGTTGTCTCTCAAAAGGAGCTATATTACATTCTCTGATATCTTTGGGGAGAATCAAGGACACTTTTTTGATTTGAAGAGTGGCTTAAGAAGTATTTTAAACCACTAGATTATAACAAGCCAACAAACTTAAAATATGTAAGATTTATTCAAATTAATGAATAATATCATTTTTTAATTATTCTGACAGGTCGTTTCCTTCTCATATCATTTAGTTTGAGTAGCTCTACTGCCTTTCTTAATTTGTATCAGTATATGTGAAGGAAGAGCATGATTGCAGATATGTACTTCTGCTTCTGCCGCGTTTTAATTCTTATGATGGCATCAGTTGTCCTTAATGTATTTAAATTCTGCTTACATCTCTGTAAAAGGAATTGATTAGCAATGAAGCTAGTGTTTCCTGTAAGGTGAATAGAGTTTCTTGCTGGTGGTGTCAGAGGCATCGATGGTGCTGTGCCTTTTTTATGAAAAAACAATGAGATTTATATTCATTACACTCTCTGCTCATCAGCCTGAAATCCAATCATGTTCATTTTTGATTTCTGCCAGTAGGTCAAAAATGGAAGAGAAACAAGCTCTGATAACTGCTTATCAAGATTTCTGTGGCAAAACCAGTTACTTGTCTGCTTCAGCTTGAAATTTTTCGTTTAAATCTGAACTGTGAATTGCCTTGTTTAGGTGAAGGTCCTCCAATGACATTAATTTGATTTAATTTTTATCCACTATCTATGAGATCTTATAGGGCTCTTGTAGCCTTAAAATCCCATTGCAGAGGAGATAACCTTCTATAGTAACATCTAACTGTAATAACAATATGTTGTTAATTTTCAGTCATTGAAATAATAAGTAATAAATTCTAATGCTTAGTTTTTTATTTCATTTGCCCTCAAATTTTACTTAGTGGGTTGCTGATGGTAAACAGTGTAC
The DNA here is from genome assembly GCF_000695815.1 of Acanthisitta chloris. NCBI lineage: Eukaryota > Metazoa > Chordata > Aves > Passeriformes > Acanthisittidae > Acanthisitta > Acanthisitta chloris. The sequence continues at coordinate 86,682 of NW_008672948.1, forward strand.
TCTGTAGTTGCTTCTTCTCTTTTCACTTGCAGCTGCTTCTTTTGATGCCTTGGAAGCTGTAAGGAAAAGAAAGAGGGGTGAATGCTTAGATCTTCCCTAGTATTCATTGCAGCCCTAAGAGCAGGGAAGTGGCATGAGAAACACCACCACTTTGAAATGGAATAAAGCCCAAACACCTACTTGTATCAAGTCTGGAGCTTCAGGGAGGAGAAAAGACTGCTTTCTTTGGATATACTAAAAACAGAACAGATGTATGAAAAAGAGCAGTGTGAGGGTACATGAATATAGTCAGAAAAGCCAATCATCCTCACTGATTAGGACACCATGATGTTTCTTCCTGTCTGTTTAAAGCACCCTATTAAGGAGCAGGAAT
>NW_008672948.1:87070-156705 GCF_000695815.1 Acanthisitta chloris
CACTTTAAGCCTGTGCAGTGGAGCAGTACTCTATGCTGTCCTCTTACTCTTTGTTATGCAGTTGCTCAGCAGGGCAAAGAGGAGGATGCTGAAGTTGCACCCCGACAGTGGATATTATCTTCCTACGGTGTGGAGATGGGATAAAAGACAGATAGTCATGTTGACCTTTATGATATATGCCAGGGTAGTGATGGGTTCTAGGTAACCCATTTCCTTTCACGGGAGGTGTTGGAGACTTTGTCTAGTATTCACAGTAAAATAAGTAGGACTGTTCATTGCTATGCCAGTCAGACTTTTTATTGTCAGAAGTGTAGAGCTACCCTTTCCCACCATAGCCACTGGAATCTGTACCTTTAAGTCACTAGAGATTGTTGTCAATTTAAGAGGTTAAACAATATGTCAGTAACATCCAAACTAATTTGGATATTACAAGAGCAGAATCATAATTTCATAATTTGGTGCATATAATAGCAACTCTTAAAAGGAATAGATATGATTGTCATAGGTTGCCACATCTGAAATAACCAAAGATGTTCAAGAATAAAAAGCTGGAGAAATATCAGTGTTTCAGGTAAGAGTGTGGAATGAATGATCTGTTGTAACTGATACTTTCTGCCATAAAAGAGAAAATTGCCTCTGGATGTTTTTCTTATGCTAGCCAGAGGTAGCTTTAGTGAAAGAAACTTTCAGCTTTAGTGAAAGAAAAAATCTACTGTAGGGAAGAGCTGTGAACTTATCAGTCAAACCCCCTGAAATTCTGACATTCAGGTACAGCAGCTTTTAGAGAAACAGACACTGGTTAGCACCTAAGCACAGACAGAGGATTGCAAATTCATGTTTTATCTGGGACTTGACAAAAGATTTACTCCTTTGAATATCATTGCAGTGTGTACCACTAATACAGGAAATAATTAATTATTATTAGAGCAATCAGGAAAGGTTGAAAAAGGAAAAAGTGCAATCTGTAAGATTCATCAGAATTCTTCAGAATTTCAGTGGTTGTGTAAGATTGTGATATAATGGGCTTATTTTCAGATCTAGATTTTTAAATGCACTGTTTGAGAGCACTTAAATAATTTGGTCACCTAACAAGGTAAACATGCCTTAAAGGAGGTATTTTATATATAATTTATATGTTTTTTTTGTTGTAAAGACAAGAAGAGATACGGACAGGGCTTTATTGTCTATTTAAAGTGATGCAGAGAGTTACCTACCTAATTTCAGACCCTTTAGAAAAGGCTATAGGTACTGCTTGTCTCTTTTGTTGGATTTCTGAAGATGCCTTCATGAAGAATGGCTCAGTGTGCTTACAGTAGTTGGCAATGCTGCACAATATCCTCATAGGAAAACTCAGGAAGCATGGGCTGGATGAGTGAACAGTGAGGTGGATTGGGAACTGGCTGAATGGCAAATCCCAGAGAATCAGTGGCACAGAGTCTAGTTGGAGGCCTGTCACTTGTGGTGTTCCCCAAGGTTTGATACTGGGCCCAGTATTGTTTAACTTATCCATCAATGACTTGGATGAAGGGATGGAGTGCCTCTTCAGCAAGTTCACTGGTGGCACAAAGCTGGGAGGAGTGGCCAATAACCCAGAGTGCTGTGCAGCACTTGAGTAGGTCCTCGACTGGTTGGGGAGATGGGCAGAGAGGAACCTTCTGAAATGAAGGGATGGAGTGCCTCTTCAGCAAGTTCACTGGTGGCACAAAGCTGGGAGGAGTGGCCAATAACCCAGAGTGCTGTGCAGCACTTGAGTAGGTCCTCGACTGGTTGGGGAGATGGGCAGAGAGGAACCTTCTGAAATTCAAAAAAGGCAGATGCAGGGTCCTGCACCTGGGCAAGAATAACCCCATGCAGGCTGGAGGCTAACCTGCTGGAAAGCAACCCTGCAGAGAAGGACCTGGGTGTCCTGGTGGACAAATTGTCCATGAGTCAACAGTGTGCCGTTGTGGCCAAGAAGGCCAGTCGTATCCTGGAGTGAACTAGGAAGAGTACTGGAGTGCTGTCACCACCTGTGTGCTCCTCAGTGCAAGATAGACATGGAGTTCCTAGAGTGAGTCCAGTGGGGAGCTACCAAGAGGATTAGGGGCCTGGAGAACCTCACTTATAAGGAGTGACTGAGGGAACTCGGCCTGTGCAGCCTCAAAATGGACAACTGAGATGGGACCTTATCAATATATGTAAGTATCTGAAAAGAGGATGTCAAGAGGATGAAACCAGATTCTTCTTGGTGGTGCCAAGGAATAGGACAAGAGGCAGTGGGCAGAAACTGAAACACAGGAAGTTGCACCTGAAAATGAGGAAGAACATTTTTACTGTGCAGGTGACTGAGCACTGGAACAGACTGGTCAGGTAGATTGTGGATTCTCCCTCTCTGGAGATATTCAAGAATGATCTGGACACAATCCTGTGCATTGTGTTCTAGGATGACCCTGCTTGAGCAGGGAACAGATGACCCACTGTGGTCCTTTTCAACCTTCCCCATTCTGTGACTCTGTAATGCCTTTTACTCAGTCAGAAGTGACTCCCTGTATCAAATCTAATGTATCAAGGATCATCGCAGAAGGAGCTTGATTCTTAGGTTAGTAGAATAATAAACAGCACTGTATTGCCACTGGTTTTCTGCTCAACAGATATTGATAAGGACTTGAATAACTCTTTGATAATGATTTAAAAGGTAATAATACCAAATATATATGTGTGTCACTCAGCTCCCTTCACCTCCAACATTCCTTTCATCTTATGCATCTTTTCAGTGAAGGTAAGAAAGGGAGTTTACTCTTATTTCTCTCTTTTATGTGTTGGGATCAGGATCCATGCCTGAAAAATCACCAGTAGTATTGGGCACATTGTTACCTTTTCTGTGAATTTGGCATTTCATATAGACTTTCTTAATTCCGTACCTCAAACTGTATTAATTGCATAGACTGTTCTCAGTTGGGATCACTGGTGGATTACATTGCCATAAATCTACTGTAGCAAGTGTATCATGAATAATCACTGGAAAGCAAGTACATACTATATAACTGTTGAAGAAAAAATGGGTCTTATTGTCATAATCCATTCAGCAGAAAAAGCTACTACTGAGATTTAAAAAATTTTAGTATTTTTTAAGATGATAAAATTTGCATTAAGAACTTAAAAAATCCAAATTTGAATGAATATTTTAAAGATCACTGTGTTGTGTGTGGGGAGGAGATATTTGATATGTTTAGAAGTTTATTTTTCAAACTGTATCATTTCATGTTATTTTAAAGCTAAAGAAAATACTAGGGAAATGCATGTTTTCTTCACCTGAGTGAAAAGAATGATTCACAATTCCTTGTGCAATTGGTTAATGTATACTGCCATATATTGAATATTCTATGGGTGAAGAATCAGTGTTGAGGGACAGAACAGAGGATGGTTGTCATCATGACTCTAAACATTTGATGGATTTGGCTTTTAATGCATTGTTTACGGATCCATGTGTTTATGGATTCATGGAGAATGGGGAGAACCTGGGTGGGTTGCTAACTCCCATTTCACCGCAGGAAGCCATTGAAATGGAATTTATTTCCTGATATTGGTGACCTAGCTAATAAAGTTTTCAGTCTGCGTGACTATACAGTTTTCACAGACTTCTTGGTTTGACTCATATGTGAAAAGCTAGGAGTTTTTGATGTTAGATTTATCAGTGTTAGCCTTTAACAAAGAGGATTTTGTAAACAAAGCTGTACTTAAATCCCTGCGGCAAACATGAATGAATGCTTGAAGTGGGGATTTGACTGGAAGGTCATGAAGACATTTTTTGACTGCTGAACTGCATCAAGTAATCTGTGTAGGTTTTTGAAAGATGTCATCTGTGCAGTGCTTTCATCTGGTTGTCATGTTAAGCGCAATAAGAATATTATTGGAAATTATTCCAAAAGGGGAACTGAAGATATTTGGGAAAAAGAAAAATTAAGACTAGGAACGATAAATGTTAACTTCTTAAACATACTTCTCACTCTGTGTCTGAGGTGTAATGTGTATCAGCTCTTGCTTCAAGAGTTGTGTCCATCTAATACTCTGGTAATGTTGCATCAAACTTCCCTCATTGCAACAGTTTTTCGTTGTCTGTCAGGGCTTAGATAAAAGGGTGTATATCCGAAATGTTATACACTTCATTTTGTCTTTTACTTGTTTACAGTATGGAGTCTACAGTGATATGGATGCTGCACAAAATCCTGTCTTGTTTTTTGTAGGCCAACTTTGTGCATCTGTGTTGATTTGATTATTGCTGTGGCATTGCTGGCAAGATGCTGTTTCAGAAAATTGAGTTGTACCAATGCTTATGTCTAAAACTATCTGTGATGCTGTAATATTTCACATTAGAATATGAATGTGTTAACATACAACTTCAAGGTGCTTGGAGATAGATCACAGATGCATGAAGATGCCTTACTGCATTGTTTCTCAGTTGTTTGATCTTCAGATACTTATAGGTCAGTGGAAATGAAGATATGTTTTACTCTTGTCCATGTTTTAGTCCTGGGAAGCCCACTTCAAAAGCTGGGTCTTAAAAGGTCTTTGCTTTTATCTGGAACACACAACCCCCTTTAGAAACTTTATCTTTTTGTTTCACTTGACACCTACACATGAGGTTAGCCAGTGTACTAAAAGGCAACGTCTAAATGCTTCCTTTTATCTGTTTCTAATTGTATTTTTTTCCCAGAAGGGTCAAATTAGAGCTTGCACACTCAGCTGTGGCAGTAACAACTGACAGGACCAGCCCAATTCTGCCTCTTCAGGCAGGCAGTTGGAAAAGCATCTTTTTAAATGTAACCCTGGGAAAATTTCTTAATCTGAAAGTGCATCTGCTAGACAGGTTTGTGTTTACTTTCCCATGGACTCTTATCTTACCTGAAATATAAAGTGTGGTGGGTTTTTTTGTCCATTTAGTGAGACTATATAAAATATAGTGTTTTCTAAAGAAAATTTGTGGGAGTGAACGTGGTTGTGTGTGTGTGACAGAGAAACAGAGAATGGAAGGGGTGGCAAGTGGATAGTTCCCTGAAATTTGCAAATGCTTTCATTTAGCCTCATATAAAAGAAGAATACTTTTAACTTTTTTCCCTATTTTCCTGTTATACTACCATTCTAAGCAGAATTACTTCAGAGTATTAGGAATGCATTTTATGAGTAAAAGTAATATCATGCTGTAAAACATTAGACTAATGTCTTAGTTGAACAGATCCAGAGTCAGCTCTAATTATTATACAGTTCTAGGATCACTTAGTGGAATATCAGTGGAGTTTCTCTGGGTATGGAAAGAGAGCAGATTTTAAATCTGAAATTCATAAATACAGTCCTTTTTTACTTTAGCATATGGTTACAAATATGTTAACAAAACTAGTGTAACAGCATGAAATAGTGGGTTCCCAAAGAGCAGGCAGGGTCAATGGAATGCTTTGTTTAGATGTACTGTATTAGTCCTTATGATATTGTTCATGCAGGATCAAACTTCTCTACCAAATGTTGCTTCACTTTTCCCTGGAGCAAAGGCACTTCTCTTATGAATTACAGCTGTTGAAACCATCTCTTATAATAACTAAATTTGATGGGGTAGTAGGATGCTTAAAATTGATACCTAAGCCTGAATAAACTTTCTGGAGTTCTGAAATTTTTACTGGATTGTAACCCGTTGCTTTATAGCATGAAAAGTAATTTATGGCAGTTAAAGTAAGTGATAAATGGGTGTTTGGAATGTGCTGCTTTCTCCTAGAAGGCTAGGGGTTATATGTGGAGGTCAGACAAGCTGTACAGGCAACCTTGCCTTTTCTTTAGAATGCCACAGTGCTTCTAGTTCGAAACAAACCAAAAATCCCAACAGGCCAGTGGTCTCAGAACAATTTAAGAAATTGCTTCAAGAGTCTTTTTTTTCCTAGTGCAAATTTTAATTTTACAAATATTGTTGTCCTTTGTGAATTTCTCAGCCTATTGCCTCAGATCACACTATCAAAACTACAAGCTATGGTCTTAGGTTTTATCAAATGTTATCATAGTATGCTAGTTTCTGTTTGGGGGTTGTAGGAAAAAAGACTGTAAAAGTCTCCACAGTTTATCCTGCATGCTGTCTTTCTCAGGCAGGATGGTTCTCTAAGTACATGTTGTCTAATCTTGTTTAAATTGATATGTGCTAGACTTTTTCAGTTTTCATTGGTAATGAAAATCCATTTCGTGGCTTTTTCCTTGTTTACCTGTATCCAGTAGCCTTTGTAGATTCAGTCAGTAATGATATGTGTTAGATAAGAGTCACAAACAGACAAACAACTAGAGCAGTTCTTCATATTGGTGGAGCATGGCTGTGTTAGCCAGCAGCAGAGGATGGGTAGCCAGCCTTGCTTTCCTGCCTTTCTGTGATAGAATTAGATATTAAGCAGGTGGTGCAGGCTGTGTGCTCTGGGAAGTGAAGGTCTATCCATTGCAGAGTATCACGACCAGTGCTGTCATCACCAAACTGCTGAAGAATTATTTCAAGCTTATTCTCAGTTTGCTCTAGCAGTACTAGCAGAGTCAATCTTCAGATCCTAATGAATCATGTTGATAATTTCTTCAAATGTAAGCATTTCTGCTTCAAAGAAGTTCTTGATGGATGCTGCATATTTCTGGGTGACCTTTTTTTTTAATTGGCCAAATGGGCATAAATATCAAGGCACTATCAGTGCATAGATTCTGCAGGGAGAAGCTGTTGATAAATACTTAGATAAATACATTTGTATGTTAGAGCATTGCAAATAATATTTCAGGTGAAGTAGCAGTTGCAAATGACTCAGTTTTATTTGAGCTGAGTTTTGAAGCAGTTATGTAATTTAGTTTCTTTATTGTGACTGAGCGTTTCAATTTTAAAATCTATGTTTCTTAAAATACTGATACTGGGAAGAACAGCAGGAGGAAGAAATACTTTATTAGAGAATTAAATTGTTCACTAAGTTACAGAATTTAAAACTGGTAGTTTAAATATTTGTTGGGATATCAATTATTTCAATTTTCAATTATTTCAAAATGGCATTTGATCTGCCCTCCGATGTATTCGTTGCAATTATTAATTCCTCTATTACTGAAGCTTTTGGAATTCTTTGTTCTGCTCTGAAGTGCATAACGTGAAGCCTGTGAAGTTCAAGGAGAACCAACTAATTTAATTTTTATCCCAGTGGAACATCATCTCTAAGATATTAACAAAATAAACAGTGAGGCTAATGAATTTTGCCCCAAGTTCATTATTAAAATGATTTCTTAATTTCAAGTCATCATTATGCAGCCAGTTTTACATATATGGTAATTATGCTTGATAGTGAACTTTATAAGTATTATGAACCAAACATGTTTCAAAGCATGGACAATTATCTCCAAATGCTAAATGGAGAGAAGCATCATATGTGGAATAAAGTAGCTTACCCTATAAAATATTTTCTAATTAAATACTGAATCACCTAATCTAATGTGGTCTGAAGATGACTTAGTACTAAGTTAAGAGTGTTCTCTAAATACAGCATTAACCACCAGCAGAATCTGGTCTTGAGTTATAGATACTCCAATATTGTACCTGGTAATATTTATATTAGAATGCTTGCAGTAACAGAAAAACATCTTCTGCTTTCCATGGCTCCTAAAATAAAGATGCTGGAGATCCCATCCATCAGCTTGCCACCACTTCTGTACTAAACAAACTGAAGATGTGGGGCCTGCACACAGCATCAGGAGCCAATGGCAGTACCAGTTTTGCTGTGCAAAATGGCACAGTGGAACTTAACAGTTTTTCTGACAGGTGTGACTATTACTAAGGTGGGTATCCTCTGAGAACATCTCCTTTTATCTGTTCATACACTCTGGCTTTACTGAAAAAAGAGATATGATAGGACCTGGACACATGAGCCAAAGTCAATAGTCATTTACCTTCTGCTTGTGTGATTCCTTGAGCAGAGCTGTATTTATGTATTTGCTTAATTTCTTTTACTGAATAGGAACTTACACTGTCAGGACAGGTTTAATGCAGGCAGCTTCTGCCAATCCAATCTGCCTCAGCTGCATTGCAGAATGACACTTTCCAGGGCAATTCATTCCTTATGCCAGTCATTGGCCTCCCCATTCATGCTGCCAATAAACTGCAAATTATGATGGTGGTTTTTGTGAGGTTAGCAGGTGTTCCTGAGGAACTGGACCACCAAACCATTTGACACAGTAAGGGACAGAAAAGAGTGAATATTACTCTATATGTATATGTATTGCTATGTGTATTTAGTGTGTATACACCATATTATGAGTTTTCCAGAGATTGTTTTTAATTGCTACAATAAAATGTTTCAGTTGGCTAGATGTTCTGTGTAAAAGCTGCAAGGCTGAGTTAGTGCAACAGAGACTTCCTGTTTGTGAGCAATTTTCCCCATGCAATGCACTGCAGGAATAGGTTTCATACCAGGAATGCACAATAGTCATGAAAAAGGCCATTTTTTAGCAACCTACTTCCTGCCCTTTTCTCTCATGAGTTTCCCTGGTGCATACCATCCCTAGAAATGAAGACCAATGGATATGGACCACCCAAAGAGATGTTTCTGTGAGGTTTCAGCAAAGGGAGATGGTTCATTGCTGGCCACATTCCCTCTCAGATTCCTCCATTTTGCCCAAGCGTGGGGTGGGGGACAGACTGGCTCATGGTTTAGAACAGACTTTGAGAATACATGGCCTTGGCCCTTGGTGATGCAAACCAATTTAAATCTGATAGCACATTGTTCTAGTGTTTGTTTAATTTTTACCCCTTCGTTGCTGTGGTATTTCGAATGTGCTCTTAATTGCTCTTACAGCTCTCTCATGGACCCAGCTTATCACTCTGTATTTACATCAGCCAAATGAACTGCAGACATGAGTCAGGAAAATAGTGTCTTGAGTATTCTTGTCACACTTACAGTATGGTGGAGAGAGCTGGAGGAGTCCTGGTTTAGGCTTAAGAGAACTGCATGTTTCATGTCTAAAACATTGTTGACCATATGAAGTATGTTGTAGGAGTGGATGATTAAAATGTTTGCTTTATTAAAACTTCCCCTGTGTTTCTGTAGGTAAGAAAGATTTCACAGCCTGACAGAATTTCATTCAAAACCTGAATTAGTTGAAAACTAACTTGCTATAAAGAGCTTTGGATCCTGTCTCATTAATCCATAGCTGTCTGGTAGGAAAATGCCAAAGTATTTGGAATGATGCTGGATTATGTGACAGTGAGTCATTTAAAAGTGAGACTAATTATACCTGTTAAGAAGTTGAACAATGTGTGGCTTGCAAAATAGCCATTACTGAGTTCTTTCGTTGGTGTTTCCAAAGCTAATAATTTGGTTCAAGGGAGTTTGCCCATTGCTGTCCTTCATATGCCACTTGGCAAACATTTGTTTTCAGAACATGAGACGAGTCATTTTTCTTTAGGAAGGAAACAAATAAATCAGTATCATCTTCATTTTACCTACCCTGAAAATTGGTGTAGTACTGCTTATGTCACATGAAATTGGTATATTGCCATAGCTGATATTTTGAGATATCTTAGTGTAATATATACTATATAATGGTATATTGTTTCTAGTGAATATTAACATAAGAATTTATATATTTGTCTGTGACTTCAGCCTGCTGTGAATGCTGCTCCTTAGAGGTTTAGTGTAGACTTACAGAAGTTGTTTCTTTTCTATAATTTAATTTCATTTCCCCTGCTCATTCTGTTCTTTGAACTGAGCTATTTCTGATGCATGCTGTTACATTAAATTAGAAAGTTGCAAAGATATTTCTTCAAGTACATATATTTATTTTTTTGCCAAACAGAGTACTGTTTCATAGATGCACTCCTGGGTCTTACCCCATGTGTATGGACTGGGTCATAATTCCTTAAGCACTCTGAAAATGGGATTTTTAGATGTCTCAGAAGAACCCTTAGGAGGTATTCGTTGATTAACTGAGTTGAGGAAAACTGCAAAAGGCTTTTGAAATTCAAGAAGCCTAACAAGTTTTCTTTACATTTAAAACTGCACTAGGGTAAGCCAATTTTCAAAGTATCTGCTGCAAGATTGATCTTGAAGCATACACTTATATTATCTTGATGGTCTATGAATGAACCTTTGTTTTTCACAGCTTTTTGTATTAGGCTCTAGTGTGAGATGACCAGAGGCTGCATTTCATCTTTCCCACCAGAATTCATCTGTAAATGAGATTGCAACTTATATATATATAGGATACCATTAAATGAAGGTGATTTAATGATACTTTTATCGTCTTGTAGACCAGTTAAATGCTCTTGGTCGTGTTTTGCACTTCCCCCCCCCCCTTCCTTTTCTGGTTTTGTCTTTTGCCAGAAGACTGAATGTAGAATTTGACTGGCAGAGATGCAATTTAAGTGTTGTTGAGCTTTATTACAAAGTTTTTATCTAGTGTCTCACAGTATCTTTATTTCAGATTTCTTTATAGCACAGACTTCTGTGTTAGGTATGACTGCTAGGCAGTAGTTTGTTATCCACACACCTGCTATGTTCTCTGAGGTTTAATAATGGAAGAAATTACTTGATTGGACAAATAATCCCACTGACTTTTGCTAAGTAAGTACATGTATAGAGACAAAAGTATTTTAAAACTGTTTTTTTCAGTATCTAGCATTTATTTTACCATAAGTGTCTAAAAACTGCAGAGGCATTCAATGGATTGACTGTTCCTTTTTTTAGTACTTCTATGTCTTAAAACCTGTATACATGGCAGACTTTCATAGCAATACAATACTTCCAGTTGCATAAGAAAGTACCTTTTTTTTGGTTGCCTCAAATAGGTTTACAAATAGTCCTTGCTCTGAGCATCACTCTTACACACTACCATTCACCTGTGTACCTCTACTTGGTCTTGAATGTACACATTTCACATGAGCTTCTAAAAGCAAACCAGTTTAATTATTTTTGGTCAGGATTTGAATGCTCAGGACAACATATAGCACAATTCACACGTGGTCTTGTTTTTGAAGCTGTAACTCGCTCCAGAGTGATCTGGGCTCTGTGGCTTTCATGGCCTGAATGGAATCTTGTTTCTTCTGAGCAGTATTTTGTGCTGGTTTTATCATTATATGCCTCTTATTTGTTAAAAGCTTCTCAAACACAAAAGATTAATTTTGTCCGTAGGACTATTCCACGTCAGAAGTCATTGATGAGAAATGCAAAATTTGGAAAAATATGCATGTATTTTAAGGGAAGCAAAATGAAGGAAATGAGTAAAAGAAATCCTAGGCAAGGCAAGTAGATGGAGAACTCTCTGTGTATTTAAGGGCAATTGTTGTGTCGGGACATGGTATGCATCACTGCTGCCTCTTGACAGGTTCACCGTGGAGAGACACAAATTAAATTCTTTCACTTGCAGTTTTGAAGCTAAAAGTGTTTGACTGGTTCAGCCTCTGAATGGTGTTTAAGGAATAAAGGGAAAAAGAGCAGGAAGTTCTAATTGGCAAATTACTTCTTGTTATTTAGTTTGGCTTCCAAATTGGAAATTACGATAATGAGGAGCTTTGTGGGACTTGCCCTTGAAGAGGGCCAGGCAGCTTTTTGTTCAATTACCATTTAATGTGAAGATATTCAAAGAACATATTGTAGCATTTAAGCCATCACTTTCTATTAAACAAGTATTCTAAAGTAATGATTTTTAAATCCCTCTCTGTGGATGGCTTTTGTGATTTTAAGATGTCTAAGTGAAGTGTAGATTGCAAACAAGGGCTGAAAGGATTTTCTTGTTATGTAATATTTAGCAAAGTGACTTTCCATATATTTCTCAAGATGTAATATAGAATACAGTGTTGTATGCAATGATATGAGGACTTCACATGAACATTAATCTCGATGACTGTCAAGTTGAATATATACATTTCATATATAACTTTCATTAATTCTAGTTTTTATTGGTTTTACAATTTCCTAACAGTGAGTGTTATAGTTGACTGAAGTCAAGATGACTGAGAAGGATCTGATCCTGGAAATACATATGTTAAATTGCCATGCATGTGTGAATTTTATCTTACCAGATCAAGGCTTGAAACTTGGGCTTTTTGGTGTTGCACATATTTTTTGTAAAAAAAGGAGATGTAAAAGCTAAGTTCTCTGAGAGAATACAATAAGATTTTTTTTTTAAAAAATATGCTACTAGTAATAGGTTTGTGGATAATTAAAGTGTGAACATAGAAAATGCAGTTTATGGTTCCACAGACAATGGACTGCGATTGCATTCTGTGACCTGCTGTCATTCTCCCTCTTTTGTGCTTTCTTAGTACAAATAACTCATTCTTATTCTTATCTTTGAAATATCTATCTTTGCACTCTTGTCTGCTTTTTATTCTGTAGGGCAGGCTGCACACATACTTGGTAAAAAATCTAAAGGTTTTCTCCTCCTGAGCTAGGAAATTGTGTAGACCAATAAACTAATAAGGTTAGTTCAAAATCTAAAGGCAAAAAGTATTCAGTGATGATGCTTTGAATGCACCACTTAATAATTTTATGCTATTAAGAACCATTTCACACATGCACATATTTTCTTGCTTATGGTTCTGTAATTGACCTCTCTTGTTAAGTTGCAAGCTCAGAATAAACAGTCCTAACTAGCTGACTTTTCACTTTTCAATGTTCACATTAATTAAAATGGTTAAGTAGGATACTGGAAGAGAGTTAATTTGTTCAGCATGTTTCCTTCTGAATTGGTTCCTTTCAACCCCAAATTTAGCCTAAAGCAAGTGCACTTAATGCCATTTTTTTAAACCTCTTAAAACAGAGGCATGTGATAGGAACACAGTTCCTGCACTCTAGCAATGATGCTGGATGCTGTTCTCAGACTGTCTATTATTGTTTCAGTATGAGTGGATGACCAGTGGATGATTCATAGTCCCACCCTCCTGTCCAGCACAGAGAGCTGTTTGAGAGCAAACCCACAGGCAATTTACTCTATGTTTTCCCTTTGGCTCAAGCTGGTCCAGGAACAAGAAAATCAATTTATTAAGAATAAATAAAAAAAGTTTCTTATGTATGTTGTTTAGTTATGCTTAGATGTTAATGCATGTGAGCATACAACTATATATTGATGTATACACAGATTCATAAGGGCATTCATGTATGTGTACATATATATGGTACTAATAAAGAAAACACCAGCAGTTTATGGTTATAAAATACTTAATTTTCTGCAATGCTAGCTAAAAATATTCTTCAGAATTAGCCCCTTAAAAAATATGGTAGTTTATATCAAAGTTTCATAGTAAGGTCAGAAAGGGACTTTTAGATAACCTATGCTGACCTCTTCCTCTATATCACAGGCAATACATTTTATCCAGAAACCATAATGAAAACATTTTATTCCTCAGGAGAGTGCATGCCATAAGCAGTAAGCAAGAGATACAAATGCTTGGTAAATATCAGAGCTTTCTGTGTTTTTCAGGTTGTATAAAATATATCCCAGTACTCCCAGGGAAAGCCTCTCTTCTGTCCTGGAGGAGGGAATAAGGAACAAACCCAAGGCCCTTGCTCATCTCAAACAGGGGAAGTCTTTATCATATTGTAATGACCTGGTAATCAGTAATGCCTTGAACATGTGAACTGTTCACATACCACTCAGGTTTCTCGAAGCCAGATTTCTACTGCAATTTTTAAACAGTGGCTCACTTCATCTTCTGTCTGCTTTGAAACTGTGGCTAGTCTCTGATGGTCCTTGGGAAGGCCTGCACAAATAGAGTGAACTGCAGAATTGCATTTGTTCTTGACCTCACCAACATCTGGCTGAAGCCCTGAAGCATGAGATTCAGCCACACTGAATGTCGAAAAGTGTTGGAGGTCAAAATAGAAAATCTTATTCTCCCCTTTTGGCACTTGCTAGGCAGAGACAGGCAGGGTGTGTCATAGACAATGAAGTATCAAAGCTAAAAGGACAGCCGTGTCCCTGCAGTAGGGCCCTTCATAAATAGCCCATTGTTTGCATTTGTTGGGTTTTTTTTCTTCCAGGAAGTAGAGGATAAAAATGTCTTAGCTACTGTGTCTTTCTTAGAAGATCCTTGTTAAGGTCTTAAAAAGTTTAAGACCTTTGCAGGTAAAAATAAGGATGAGTTTAAGTAGACCTTGTTTAACATTCATAAGAAACTTAGACAGTATGTGGATAGTTGACAATTTAATTTATCTTGGCAGTTCTGTCTAGCAAACCTTAGTGCTGTATGAATATGTATGAATATGTTCTGCTAGTGGAGTGCAGTCACGATTAACATGAATGACACTAAGGGAGAGCATGAAAGTACTGCTCAATTCTTCAGTCTGAGATGTTACTGGATCAACTTTGTGATGATATGATATTTCTACAAATTTTTTTTTATTGCTAGGCTAGTTTCTGCTTCAACAGAAAGCAGTCTAAATAACAAGTGCATGTGTGTGTTGGTTTGAGTAAAGTTTTACTATGCTTTCTAAGCAGAACTGGTTTAGACCTCTTGGATGGTGTATGGAACACCATGCAATCAATAAACACATCAAAACATCTTTCCTGTGCTCTCAGATATCTTTGTGACTTTTGCTAAAGGAAGAAGTTTGAGCTTATTAAAAAAAGCAAAGAAGTTTATAATTTAATAATTCTTGGTATCTTTTCGAAGAAAATATGATATGTACTGGATGGCTTTTCTTGTGGTCCTGAAAGGAAGAACAAGGGCCAATGTCAATGTCACCAAAAATTAAAAATGAAGCAGTAAAAAAAAAAGAAGGTAAAATGTTGGAGCTTAATGCTTTTAAGAGAAGTGGTCTATCTCCATTTCAATTATAATCTCTTTATGGCTGGATACCTGTCAGGAAAATGAAAGTGTTTGATAGTGAAGCATGGTCCCCAGTGCAGAGGAAGATCATGCAAAGGAAGTAATCCAAAAATAAGTAATATGAAATGACTCTCTAGCTTTAGCCCTCTAGAAACACAGTATGCATAATTATTTTTATCATGCTTTTTATTTTCCCATTGAAACTTCCTTTCAACCCAAGACATGATTGTAGTATGTCTTGACAGTAAAACAGAAAGGATAGAAAATTGATATTTTAATCCTCGATTTGTTAGTTACTTATGTCACATGCAACTTTGGTTCAGTTTCTATTCAGAAGTAATGACTGAGCAAGATGGAATATTTCATGTCTCTGCTGAAACAAAGGTGAAGCAGTTAGATCATTGTCATCCTGGTAGAAGATTTCATGTCTCTTTTGCATAATTCTGAGATCTGAATGCAAAATGCAGTAAGCAAGTCGTCACCTGTCATCATGATGCTATCCTTGAGAGGTTCATAGAAAAGTTAGTGCACTTCATGCATTTCTAGATCTTTCTCCTGTGACTGTTATAAATGAATATGGTTAATTCTTCTATCAGTAATCCAAAAGCAACAGCATGGCAAACATTGTAAGTGGAATTTCACAGGGGCAGTGAAGCAACAGCACATTGTCTCACACAACAGGCCCATTAGTAAAGTGGAAAAGCTGTGACTTGTAATTTATTGAGTGAAGCATACCAAAATTTTGGAGCCAAAAGGATATTTTTAATACAGCTTTCCTGATGCTGTATCATCTCCCACAAAATCCTACCATTTGAACTGTGATGTGCTACATCAGCTTCTGGCAGGGAGAGAAGGTGCAAGGGCATTTCATATCTCCTGTTCTGAGTATTTCACATGGAATCAGAAGCTGGTAAACCACTAGCTCAGAACAGCTGGGGAACTGAAATCTTAAAATAAATAGAATGTAGTCAGACAATTCCTTCTTTAAGGTGAATTAGGTCAGAGGGACAAACATACACTATGAAATTTGTTGCTGTTGCAAGAACTGTGCTTCAGACAGCTTCAGAAGTACTTACTGTCTACCCAAAATCTCAGTCCTTTTTTTTTTTTTAAAAAATAAAAAGTCTTGCACTGCTGAAAGCAAAATAGTGGGCATTTAAGGCATTTTAGAATCACTTTAAATTATTGTTGTGAAATTGATGTTAAATCTTGCTTAAAATCATGATGAAACTTCTGTTTCCCTTGTGCTTTTGCAGGGAAGATGCTCCCTGGGATGGTAACAAGACATGTCTCTGACATATGTGGAGACAGTAATGAAAACTGCCATTTTGACCTGTGTAATTTTTTCCTTCTCTGGAGGTTACTGCTCTCACTTTAGAATTGACAGAAGGGGTGTGAACAAGTCTACTTCTACTACTGGACTGTCTGGCTTATATTGCTGCTGAAGATTGGTCTGGTCAAAGATTATATCCACACCCTTAGTTCATGTTGAGTTGGGTTTTTTTTTGATTTTAGCTTTTGCATTTTTTGTTATGAATATTATGTATTTTTTTGTTTTTATTATTTTTGTATTATTCGTTTTACTATTATTTTTTAACGTCTGTCTTATTTTTATTTGCTGTGTCACCAAGAGTAAATTCCTCTTTCTTTTTCTCATACATCATCTTTGAGCTTGTATGTCCAATAATAACACCTGACTACAGCCATAAATCATGGAAAAATCAGGTTTTTTTAGTAGTGGAGTGGCTGAAGTTTAGTCCATCTTTCTACCTATGGTTGTTACAATCTGAATATACATATTATATGAAAAGATATACTAGCCACATTCCAACAAATCAATATCAGGAATAATGTTTAAAAAGTATTCAGGCTTTCTGTCATAAGTCCTAAAAGGTTTTGTGGCTAGTTCAGATATCTTGGTAGATGGAAGGAAGAGAGGAGAGCATTTTCATCTTGTGAACCAGGAAAATCTCATTGATTCACCTCCTCTGTATCTTTTTGGGTGATTATTACATATCTATGTAAAAGAGGAGGAGAGCAGCAGAGAGAACTGCAAAAATTGTAAATCCTATTGGGAACAGGCTTATTGATGTTTCCTGGAGGCATGTGGCAACAAAGACCATCATGAAGCTGAAGCAGAGCTGTACTTTTATGAGATGCAGGAGCCAAGAACTAAGCAAACTCCCAAATCGACACGGTGTATACCCTGTGGAAGGGTTTAGTTACTGGCACATTCCACCTGTGCAGACAAAAAGATGTCACTGATGTATAATGTCTCCCTGTGTTATCACTATGCTGAGTTTTCATCAGCTTCTGCTGAGCTTTGTGTCACCAGCATTGCCTAGTGCTTCATGAACACCAAATTCCTCCTCCTCATTGGACTCTTTGCATGAACCATAATTAGCTAAGGAGTAAATGCTATGCATTATGATAGTCCTTTGATTGCTCTCAGTCCTGAACATCTCAACTCAGCCTTGTATAAATCTATGAAGACACAATAAAATGTTAGTTTTCCTGTGCTTTCCTGCTAGCTTTTAAAATTACTTACTCTTTAAGAGATATATGTTGTGTTGTAGTTATTCTCTGGACTGAATTATTGTATCCTTGAAGAACACAGCATTTCTATTCCATCATTTTTTTTGCCTCTTAAGACTACCATTGGATTCTCTTCCTCACTTTCAGGTTCAACAGACTTTTCAGGAAAACTCACTTTGAACTTTTCAGTCACAATATAATGCTCTCTTAAGTTTGAATTGTTTTGCAATTGAAAAAAAAAGCAGAGGAAATATTGAATTTCATACAGAAATACAAAAATTAGATTTTATCAAACATGATTAAGAATATTCATTCTGTGTGGTAAAATCTCATCATTATATTTAGTGTCCTGCATAATTAACAAAAAAGGGACACACATTCTAAAGAACCAAACAGGGCCAAGCAGTAGCTCATGATTCAAAACATGTTTACAGCATTTCTTCAATTTCCTCAAGTACATTTTAATGTAGGAATCAGATAAAAAACAATTACATTGGCTTTATTTTTAAAATGCATTATGTTATTTTTGCCTTCTGATATCTGCTTTGGCAGTTGTTCTGAGTAGGTATTGAAAGTTTAAAGGAACACAGAGCTATTTTATCAGGGCAGATCCTAGTGGTGCAGAAGAGTCCAAGAGGGAAATAGTTTTTCTTCCTGCTCCTCTAATGAAGCCAGAGAAACTGTAACATGAAGCATCCTAAAATGTCACATATCTTTCTGTTACCTTGTGATCATTGTGTTAAACTGATATTGCCAAGAGAAAGGAAAGGTGCCAGGGCCCTTTAATCTTAAGGGATCTTACTGTTCACATTTTATATCTTGGTTATGTTGTTCTTTAGGACAAGGAGTTTTATAGTGAGCAAAGTTTGTAAACTTTGTAAAAGCGTTTTAAGACTTGAGTTTTTTTATATGTGTGTGCGTGTACAGACAGGTTTGCCTATGCACATCTGTGTGCCAGTAATTCGAAGTGGAATTGATTTTAGACAGAATATAGATGAGATAATGGAGTTGCCTCCTTTTTTTGACAGCTCCTTACTGGCGTGTAATTGCCCAGTACCTTGTGTTGATTGATTTGCAGCCTGAAGTGAAAATATCCCTATAATGTGAAGGCTGTGCAAGCCCTCGGGTGGTTAGGGCAGTTATTTTCTTCTGATAACAGGCCCTATAATTTCATCTGGTAAATACATATTTAGATAATGCTTTATGGCTAAGTGCACCACTGTACCACAAAAATCCCCATGAAACCCAAAAAACCAAACCAAAGCAAAACCAAACCCGCTCATAAAAAAAGACCAACCCACCACCAACAAAAAATTCCATCTGCCTTACCCTTTTGTAGGGCAAAATAATGGTTAATTCACCTCACTTAAATATTTATACTTTCACCTTGCTCACTGATCTTCATTGTAGCCATGCATTTCTCTGCTGGAGTAAATGGCTGCCTAATCTGAGGAGTCTGTTCATGTGTAGCTACTTATAAACCATAATCAGGCCACATCTTAACCTTCTCTTTAATAAAATAAATAGATTAAGTGCTTAAGCTTTTCACTCTGAGGCAGATTTCCAAGCCCTGACTAATACTATTTAGATGTTCTCTGAACTGTTTCCAAATTGTCAGATTCACGTTTTAAAATTGATACTACTACTGAACTCTTAATTTCAGTAAGGATCCAACTAATGTGGTATGAAGTATAAGCATGACCTCACTGTATGTATTACCTAGATTTGCTTCAACTGCAGATGCTCCTCTTGGCTTGGCTAGTAACAACAATCACAGTGGCCTCTTCAAACTCATAGCTGTCTATGATAAGGTTACTTTGTCATAACACTGACCACATGGTTTGCTCTTGAAGAAATGACTTTGCATCTGGCAGTGGTTCATTTTTCCCTGGAAAAATTTGTATGTATACAGTAGTTGATTCAATCCATTTTCACTCAGTACGTGGGAGCTAAAACCATGCCATAACAGTTGAGATAATTACTTGCTGAGTAATATTAACAAATTCATTCAGTTAACTCCAGAGTGCTGGAAACTTCTGTGTGTGATCTAAGCAAGTAGCATCCAAGAGGAACCCTGCTACCAGTCAGGCTGGGGAGATTGCTGAAGCCTCTGTTGCATTAAAACAGACTGTAATGTATAAGGCAAATCCCCACGATGATAAGTTCTTATTCCTAATTGAAAGGGCTTTGTGGTTGCTAAGCAGCAATTCTGCATGAAGTTCAGCAACAGCAACAGAAGTTTGTAGATGATATTGTATATTCAGAAGCTATAGCACTGACCTGATTCTGCTCACAGAGTTTGTGCTCAGCTTTAGAGAAGCTCGTTGTAGTCAATAGCAAAGGCAGTTCATCATGTTCAACATGGAGCAGCCATGCATGGTAATGTACTCTGCTGAGAAGCACAGAGCTCCATGCCAGGACAGCTCTATTGAGTCTTACAGCTGCAATGGATTCACTTTGAGCTACCTCCTGTATCTCTACCATGTACATTAGACCCTTAGGTTCTTTCAAAGATCCAACCTGTGCTGTAATTTGAAAATAAGTTCATCCTGGCATTTATGCAATGTGAAGTCCTTTTAAATCTATTTTAAAATGTTCAATGATTATTAGAATTAATTTCTTTAAAGACTTAATATTGATGCAGGGTGGTCAAATAGACATCTATACACATTTACACGTGTAAATACGCACATGCAAATTGGTTTCTGCAAAACCCACTACTTTTTATAGCCAGTAGCATGCTAGATTTCACTGAGCCATTATAATATTAGTAGGTCCCACAGGCCACCCTCTGTGGAACTGTTATTGTCATAGCACTGTGATTGTACTGTATTTGATATTCTTGGTGTGGGCAGAGGTGGTAATGACTTCTAAGAAAACACTTATGGTATTTAGTCAGCTGTGTATTAAATGTTATGTATCTGCATGCCTATTGTTTGAAGATTTACATTCTTGCTGGTACTAACATACAATGGCTTGGCCTTTAAAAGGAGATACATGTAAGCAAAGAGTATTCATAGACCAAAAGTGGAATATATATGTGAAATATTTGTGTGCTTTTAATTTGTTGGCAGAGGAGAAAGTCCAACAATTACAGTAGGTTAAAATTAATAGGTCACAACAGTCTCCAGCTGTTGGAATGTGAAACTGCAAAAGATAAAGCTAAATTTATTGATTTGTTAACATTTAATTATCATGCAGAATTCAGGCATGGGACTCTGTCTCCCTGTTCACAGGGTCAAAACCAGAGCCAACAGGGTCTCTCGTAAAATTTTTACTGAAGGATTTGTTTCTATTAAAATGGAATTTCCCTAGTTTTCCCTGATCAGCTGTAGTGAAGGATATGTTTTCAGTTATGTAGCTAGTAGCAGGGAAATATCAGCATCAAGAGTATCAACAAATTTTGAGTATAGATGTAGTGATCTATACAAGACCTTAATTTGGATGGAAGCCCTGACTTTTTTGTTTTAAAATTATTTATGAGTACACTAAGTTGCTTGTGTGCAAAACTGAGTCTCTGAACTATATGCTGACTGCCTTTGTAGTGTCTCCTTACTGAAAACTTTAATCCTCTCTCAGGGAATCAAGTGACACATGGCTAAGTGAAACATTGACTTTTTGAGGAAGCAGAACTGTTTTCTGTGTGGGTTAGCTGAAAGCACAAAAATTTTTCAAATTTACACCATTTAGCCCTAAAGTTAAAGTGACTGTGAAATGGGATCTTTGCTTTCCTTTCTTGGAGTGAGCTGGGTAAAAATGGGGTGCCACATGTGTGGTGAGTGGACTGTTATGAAGAAGTTGATGTGCCCAGGTGCTGCTGGGGGTGTGAGTGGACTAGCTGTGAGCAGTATGGTGAAGAGCTGGGGATACATCCCTGCACCTGGTACCAGGCTGTGACTTTCCTTGTGGTTTTAGAAAGGAGGGTTGGCTGCGTTTAGAACCATGTGTTGCACAAGACCAAACTGTATGTGGATGGAGAAAGGCCAGATGAATCTGAAAGTAATACTTATTACAGTCTTTCGAAACAGCATGTGTTTTGTATGCATTTTTTTGAGCTGTAAGGACATTGGGTTTATTTTCCTAGACAGTAAGAATTTGGATTTAAAAATATGTGATTCTTGCACCTGAAGGAGTTGATCTGTCTCAGCAGAAGAGAGATATCCCCTTTATTACTTGATACTGCCTTCTGTCATTTGAGGCTTGTTCCACTGAAGTGATACTAGTGAGGGGGGAGCTGCTGGAAAGTTCAGAGCTGTAAGTAGTGGCTGGAGATATTGGCCTGGCTTTATTTGCATTTTAATATGAGTTTTGGCTGATGAACTGAGTCTCCTCACGAAGATTTAGCATCTTGCACTTCTGAGGTATGCTGGTTTAGTCTTTTTGGAGTAAAAAACTAAGATGGACAAAGACTCTCTGTCCCCATCCCTCTCCCCAAAAATTAGATTATATAAGTGAGAGAAGCAATACTACCTTTCAAACACAGTGAAATTTGTAGTAACTGAAAATAAAACCCCAAAATGTTTCTACTTGGCTAACTAAGCTAATTGTAATGAAACTGTATATAGTCAGTAAACAGTTTCTGAATACTCTGTCTCAGTAAAATGTGCTTTCAAAATTATCTTAGAAGTTGCACAAACCACGTTTCCTCTAAAAATATTGAGTTTTATGGCAGCATAGGAATACATGTTCAGTAAAACATGTACTGGATATGAACAGTTTATTCTGGTCCTCAGATATGTACCACGTTTTTTCTGTCAGAGGTTTCCGTTGTAGTGTTACATCTTGAAGGAATGTGTTCTCTCCCACTGAGGATAAGGTATGTGTTAAATAGATTATAAAGTTTACAGGAATGGAGTTTTTTTGATATGTTCATTTGTCATGCAGATGCATCAAAGTCTTTCCCCTAATGGGTAGCTGTCTGGTTTCTCTTCCTTCTCACTGCCTAGGGGCAAGCAAGGAAAACTGAAGTTTACTAAGCCCTTAAATATACCTTATGGAAAAGAAAAACTATTTCCATCAACTGTAGTAACCCCTTCTTATGAATTACAATCATCTTTTTTTCCATCCTTTCTTGTTCTCAACAGGATACCTTTTGCTTACTTTATCCGAAATACAGTCTGAACTGCAATCATTGAACTATTTGTTCTGAGCAGCCATAGTGGAGAGAATATTACCACTGATTTGCACATGGATTTCTTACTCTTTTCCTAGAGTTCTGACAAGTTGCTACAGGGACTGCATTTGAAATGGAAGCTTTAATAGTGTCCTTTATGAACCACCTGAACCTCTGGATTTGATAAAAAAAGAAAACTACTACTCTTTCACAGAAGTTTTTTTTCCTGTGCTCAACGGTAAACAGGTTTATATGAAATACTTGAATAATGCCCTATTGTGCAAGTGCAAATGGTAAATAATAATCCCTTACATAAATATATTTTCTAGAAAAAAAGGAGCATTTTGAAATAAAATATGTGTGAAGTATAATAATTCACTAACTCTACTAGCTTTTGGTTAAGTATTGTTTGGTTGATATTGGTTTCTCTGCTAAAAACTTTCCCTTTTGCTAGTCATGCTCATCATAGTGATAGCTTCTGGCTTTACAGATAAAAGGGATAGGGCTATTTATTTTGGTTTTTTTTAATGTGGAACCCAAGGCTAAAGTTCTTGGACTACTACATGCCAAAAATAGTAGTAGTAGTAATAGTTTAAGTGATTATGGTTCTAAAGGTTTGGAACGTCTGTAATATAGAGAAGAAACAGTGAACCACCTCTTTTCCTTTGTGTTTTGACATGTTACTTGCAACTTTTAAGACACTGTTCCTGAATACTGTTTTCACTGTTACTTTTAAACAGTAGGATCTATAGAACCTACTAAGTGTAGCAACATTTTGTAAGAATATTTGGAAAATTTTGTTCAGATTTCAATTGGCAGTTGGCACAAGGCAAAGTCTACATGCTTCGGTACAAAAGTTGTTCTTAATGTGCTCTTAATTAATATAAAATACTTTACATTAGAGCACATAGTGTATGATCTCATAGGCCTTATGCCAGATCTTTATTCTCTCTTGAGTTACTTAGGGGTTTTCCATACACCCTCTTCAAGAAATCAGGAAGCTAGATAGTATACTACCCTGAGATTAATCCTTTTTTCAAATCACACATGCTGTTCTGCTTCTATCAGTGAATAGAGAGGAGGCATAGGACACATCATAGAGAGCTGCAGTTGAGGCTTCCAGTTAAGTTTACTTAATGCTGTTGGGTGTTCATCAAGAGAAATGGAGCCACAGTCCTCCCATGGTCTGACTGGCTGTACCCACTGGCACATGGGGCAGATAGGACCACATCATGCTCACCTGCTTGCTTTTGGTGCTGCAAATAGGCAATCAGCTAGAGCCAGATGCTACTGAAGTATGAAGGTCACTATCAAAATCTGGATTTCTGCAGTGTTTCAATGAAGTGTGGATATCCATGCTGCCTATGAGTATCCTTCCAAGGACAGAATATGGTCCTAAGATTATGTATGCATCTTGGGTTTAGACATCACAAACTATTTGAGTTTCTAATGATACTGACTGTAATCAAACCCACTTCATGTGTGTGCATGTGGACATATAGTTTACATTTACTGGAGAAGAGATTATGCTCTCCTTGCTGCACACGTTTGCTTGTAGGTATGTTAATGGAAGCCTTTATATAATTTGTGTGGAAAATATGAGTCATAGTTTCCTTTCTTTCTCTCTATATACCCTGTACAATACTAAGGAAGGCATAGCACTATTTAATATAGAGTTCCATTTAGAATGGACATTCCTTAGCATATACTTCATCCTGTCCTTGCTGCAATGTAAATTATTTAATCAGATTATAAGAGAAAGGATGGAGGAAGCAAATTAGTAATGAAACAGTTAAGTGATAGTTTCTGAAGTATGTTATTCTCTTACTGTGTTTGTAAAATGCATGAAGTTTTAGTCCCTCTTCTGTAACACCTTATCCAATGACACTTCTTGAAGCTCTAATTCTGCCTACAAAAGGGTGAAGAAAAGCTCTCTGACCTTGTAAATTGCTTTATTATCTAGTCTCAGCTGATTTTTATTCTGCAGGTGATGATGTTGTATGTGTTGTCAAGGTGCATTTCAAGACACATACAGATATTAGCATTTGTACTGGTGACCTAGAGAATCTTCTTTCTTTGTCACTGATGACCATTTTCTACCCCACCCTCTCTGTATCATATGGATTTTTCTACTACTTGGCCACATCCTCAAAAATCATCTCAGTTAGTCTGATGCTCTGTTAGGGGAAAGAAAATATGCACACACTGATTTTTCTCATGTTCTTTTATCTGTCATAATTTTGTGTCACATTTCTTTGGTTTTGGATCTGTAAGAAGAGACATTTTCCATTCACATTTCAGAATCAACTGAGAGGTGTTAATACACCACATACAGATCACCATAATTAACATACCATGGTGCTCAATGAATATATACAAGAGAAAAGAGCAAAAAGTATCCCTGTAAGAAAAACATAACTCAAATTACTCCTGTTAGGACTAAAATAAGTTCTTCCAGAGTCATGCATCAGGATGAATTGCAGTCTCTGTGGAAAAGCATATGCAGGAGTTGAGCAGTGTGAACACACCAGTGCTTCACACTCACTGTCCTTGGTGCTCAACTTCTGGCAAAGCAAATCAGACAAAAATACTACTTTGTATGTTAATGGAAAATATTTTACACTGCATCTGAAGACAGATCCACCAGAGGCTTCTTAAGACATCCTCAGCTTGTTACTTAGAGCTTAAATCATCATTAATATCATAGAAAGCATATATTATTTTTCCTGAGTAAAGCATAATCTGAGGTACCACAAATAGGGGTACAGGCTCATCTATCCAGTTTTCACATGCATGAAAATTAAAGATAGGGCCAAAGCCAAAGTGATCATTTCCACTGCAAACTTTGTATGTGTTTCCATGTTTTCATTCCACATTTTTATTTGGAAAATTAACGTATCAAATCACAAAAGAATGTGACTGATACATCGATACTTTCATATTTCTGTGTGAATCAATTACTTGGTTTAACGCCTGGACAAAATTCTCTGTGATGGAGTTTGCTGTCATAAACAGAATCTTTTTTTGGGGATGACAAGGGGACTGTCATAGCCAGAGCAAAAACCATGAAGGAACTTGTTTTTTCCACTTTCTGTGCTTTGCTAGTCACTGGGGTAAGTGCACTTTTCAGAGCTTTCAGCTGTAGTTGGTATTCTGGTGAACACTAAAGCTGTTCTTATTCTCCCTCTCACTTCTGTCTTGAAACACACTCACTGAAGGGGAAATAAGAACCCAACACAAAAGAGCATATGTGGGTGCATACAGAGCATGGGCATTAAAAATATGAAACATAAGTAAACATAAGATGTGATTTGAGGTGTGTGTGATATAGCAGTTACAGCTACAATTAGATTTTTACTATGCATTCACATATCATTAACTGGAAATGCTTTTTAGACTTTAATGTTTAAAAACAGATTACAGGCTTTTTATTCTTAGTATTGAATAGGAAATTGCTCAGTTGAATGATTTTATTGAATGTGCTTTTAAGAAGTAGAGACTTGGAAACAGATGAGAAAATAGTAACAGACATAAAATAAATAATCATCTTCATTGTGTAATATTGATGGTCTTCAAATGAGTTTGTTTAACAACATAACACTTTTTTTCTAAAGTGGAGTTTGCTTTGGTATTTTTTTCTTTTTTTTGTGTGTGGCTAAAGAATTAAACTGAAAGCAGATACATAATGTTTAGAGGTTGGGTGGGGGTTTTTGCAAATAGAAAATGATGCTTCAGTATATGGATGATTTTCATAAGGTGAGAAACCTTCATATCACCAAGGAGCATGCCAAGGAGAAATAAAGCTGTGATCATGGAAACTGCAGTGCTGTAGCTCTGTATAATATCAAGAGGGAGAGATCTGTTTTGCACATTCATGGCAAATCTTCCCCATAGCTACGAAAAAAATTTGGTTCTCTCTTCAGGGGGTTAAAGAAGCAGTTGTCTTCCTGTTCTGTTAAGAGAACTTTTAGCCACCATTAGTTGTTCAGGGAAATACATCACAGGAAAGAGATTATTCACAGTTGTCCAATACTGCTTTTACATTTCCTTTTAAAAACTTGTCTTTTTGTTTTTTCTGTTCATCCAGTGTTAAGAAAATATGGAACTTCAAATGTCATACTGTCAGCTCATTTATTTCTCCTGTCTTGTTGAGCCATTTTTTATTCATAGGTAAACTTGTGAAATCCTTTGACTGAAAGAAATGGGACAGTTTTAGATTAATGTAATCATCAACCTAGTGATAAAATTCTTGTCATGTGCCTTGACTAAATGCTGTTGTCTCCAGAGATTTGACTTATTTTAGATGTGTGTTTGTCTTAATGCAAGCTTGACTAAAGGATATTTGTGGAGAGTGCTGTCTGGCATTTTGGATATGCCTTCAGCCCCAGTAATTGAGATATAATGATTCACCATAGAGAAGACTATTCTCCACAATAGTGTTTGACAGTTGGTAAAGCAGAACTTTAGGAAAAGAAATTTTTTGTAATTTACAGATGTCTTTTACTACATTGTTTAGCATTTCCCTTAAAAAAAAAAAAGAAACCCAAGTGGAACATTAGAATCTTTTTCAGTTATGGGGCTCCAAACTCTCAGGAGTAATTTCTTACAGGAAGCATATAGAAGTTAAGATTCAAGGCCAATTATACCTACCTGATAAACCAGAGAAACTGATAACAATACTGTAATGAGCTGAGAAATGAACTAGTATGAACTAGTTCCAAGTATTCCTTTTTGTTGAAAGGTGCTGTTATTAGTTTGATACTAGGATCAGCTGAGACAAGGGATGTGAGAAAGGTGAGCAAGTAGATACTGATAGCTGAATGGGTCCAGCAGCTACTGGACTTGCTCAAACAGAACTATGAGGAAATTCTTTTTGCCACCAATATTTTATTTTAGAGAAACGATTCTGGCCTAGCTGTTACCATGAGGGCTGTATAGCTTTATGTACACATAGCCTTTGATAGAATTGAGAAAATGAGCACTCATACCTTAGAAGAGATTTTATAGTCACTGTAAGTAACTGTTATTTCAAAGATTATCTATTACAAGAATTTTTATTACTGTCTGTTTCATCTCACAAGACCTGAAGAGAACTTAAGTATGTTTGGTTCTAATATACCTTGTGAATTTTAATAGAAGAGATTTGATTTCACACCCTTTTATTTTTATTTAGAAATATTAAACACACAACTATAAAGCAACCAGAAAAATAACTGAATGAAAAGCTTGAAGTGATGGTCAATTTGAGACTGTACATAACTCTTTATTCTTCTTTGTTTTGTTTCTTGCACTGACTGAACTGACCTGATATGTGGATTAAAGTTACCTTTACTTGTTTTGATAGCTTGAATCTGGTTTTACTGATGCAAGGCAACAGTGATACTGCTCCCACTACAAAAAAACCCCAAATGAACCGAACAAAAACCAACCAAAAACCCCTCAAACCACATACATATACACAAAATATGAACAACAAAACCCCAAAATCCAACCAATGAAACAAAATCCCCACAACACAACAACCACCAGAAAAAAAATAAAGCCTTCAGTAGCCCTCTCTATAACACTTTGACTTTCCTGATGTTGCAGATGGGATAGTGATGAATAGGGTGACTTGAGCACTGAAAGAGTAGCACGAAAAGCTTTCTGGGCTGTACCTAGGCATTAAGCTAAGCTCTCCTCTGCTGGACAGGTTTTCTCAGAGTGGGCAGGATGCCTGGATTATGTGATAGTGGCAGCAGAGCCCTCTTTCCTGGGGGTAACTTCACAAATGGTAGTCCCTAGTCTGTGCTGGTAGGTTTTGCTGTCCACAAGAGGAAAAGGAGCAGTACAATCCATGCTCTGCTGAAGACAAGTCATATTGTTCTTGCTTCTCTCTGCCCACTGTTTGCCAAGCTGCCTAGAGTTTAATGAGCTGTACTGGGATGGAGCAGCTTAGTCTGCCTTTTTTGGTTTTGCAGTTCTTTGAAATGTTTACCTGGGAAACAATCTCCTCTGTCAAATCCTTAGATAAGCAAGTGTCAACAGGCAACTGCTGAGGCCAACCTGTCCTGGAGCCTCACGAGGATCCACTCTCTAGCTGTCTAGCTTCTCTTTATCTTGACCATGGAAATATCCTGAGACCTTGTTTAAAGAAAAACATTGTCAACACATCCCTGCTCGATGGCAATTGTATCTGAAGGTCTGTGCCTTGCTGCAGTCATTCAGACTTGCACAGTGTCGAATAATTCATATAATGTAACTTCTAGCTATTGAAGCAATAGGTTAATTATTTCCAGAACCCAGATGACAAGTGATCCCAGCTGTAGACTAGTTTAGACTACATTCTATTTGCCATGGATACATGGTTCAAAAAGAAATTGCAATAATCACTAAACCACCCTTTCTCTTTGAAGAGAATGGTTAGAGAAATTACATTTGGGAAGGGTACAGGGAAGTAAAAAGTGATGGGAGATTATGACCAAGAAATCTGCAGCTATTTCCTTAGTTTTGAAGGTGTAGTTAGCAGTCATACCCAGTGCTGTGACAACGTTAGACACTGAATTAACATATCTGACAAAAGTTTGATGTTGAATGACATTCCTCAATGATCAGGTATGAATGGAAGGACTGGAATAAAGGAGATTTCTTCCTGCTAAAGAAGTCTTCTATGCATCTTAAAAAAATTATGTTCATAGCATATTCACTGCATTTACTTAATCTATATCAGTTTAGCCTCCTTAAAATCTTATTTTTAAATTAATCTCTTTTGACCTGTAATTTGATGTTCCAGTTAGTCCTTGACTGGATACATGAACCTTTCAGTGCCTGGTTACTGTAATGTACAGGAAAACATAAAATAAACTGAAATCTTGTAGATAACACCCATCTGGAAAACAGCAGAAAACTGTCATATACTGCATCTGGAATGACCTGCTCCCTCAAATTTCTATGTGGAATGGAGTGTAAATCAAAGTTATACTGAATTTTCCACCACAGCCAAACCAAACAACCCATAACAGAAAAACTACCTGAATTCACCATGAGGTGTTAAAATCAAAGAAAGGTTTAATAGAATAACACTGTGAGAAAACAAATCAAGAGTTAAGTATCAAAAAGTTGCAAAAAATCAAATGTTTTCTTCAGACCAATTTGATTGAAGTCTCAGCAACTGAGCTATCATTTCTTGGTTAATGGAATAACATAAGAAAGGAAGAGGATTATGAATACAAGTTGAAAATCTCTTTTCATTAATGATATTGCCTTGTCAAGCAGTAAGACTATATTTCTCACACTGTCTCCTTAGGAGTATTATGTGGGTGCTGAAAGGTGCTGCCTTAAATATTTGTGAAAACAGACTTGACTAGCATTATAATTAGGCTGAGTTGTGGCTATTTTTGTGACTAGGGAAAATTGCTAAAACACATTTCTGTTTGGTAATTCATTTTTTAAAAAAAATAATGATTTCTTTAATAGTTGCCTTTATTTTGTAGAGAAGGAACTTGTTGATATAATGAACATTTGCTATTTCTCTGTGTCACAAAAGCAAAGTTTCATTAGCTAATGAAAACACTTTGAGCATTTTTTTTTCCTGGTAATTTAGTAAACATTTAGTGTTCTCATCTCATTAGAAACTGAAAGACAATAATGAAATGTAATGTGACAGCTTAATGAGGCAGTATCTACTTAATGCTAATCATTTCTTTCCCATAAAAAATCAGTAAGTCTCAGATTTCATTCATTTTTTGACAGCAAGTTTTATCCATGTATTCATTTTGTTGGTAACAATTGCTTCAAAATATCAAAGAAAAGAAGGATTAAGTAATATTTGTGTTGTGTGGTAACATTTTTTTTCAGGAAAAATACATAACAGAAGGCTTTGTTTATTTTTAAATTTTTAGGCTCTTCATTTTTAATTTTTCAGGCTCTTCACTAACAAAGTTTGACAAGCTTATTTGCTGTGCTTCACATGAAGGTTGTAACAGGAATTTCTGACTTTCATTACCTTTGAGGTGGACTCGTAATCGGAAGTCTGTAAAATAGTATTTGTGATTTCTAAATTACATGACTAATTTCTTCACTCTGGAACAGAAAAACAATTAATCTTCCAGTATGTTCCATACTGTTATCAGTCCTGGGACTCTCTATTGATGAAGCATGAGGTTTGCACTTGGTTTGCAAACAGACACTTAATACTTAGTTGGAAAGTAACAGATTGTAGGCAGCAACCAAAGCATATATTCCTTTACATTTCTTGCACAATATGACTTCTACAATGTCTGGAGGTGATTAAGAATATGGAAAACAAGCTTTCATGAATATGACCACATCTGTCTTTCTAACCAAATTCTCCTATGGGGTTTGAAATTCCAGTGTGCTGAGCTCCTTAGAAACCCTTTCAGTAACTGAAGGATTTTTCAGAGCAATATTTAATGGGTTGTGTTTAAAGAAAATGTCAAGTATTGTGGCAAAACAGAAGGGAAATTGTTTCTAAGTCATCAGCTACAGGAACATTTCATGCTTTCTGCCTCTATAAAACCACTGGTGATTTTAACTGCAGTTTTCCTTTAAGCAGATACAACCAATTGCTTGATCTTTTTTTCCTGGCTTTTTTTTTTCTATTTTCTTTTTCTCTTCCTTTTGTCTTTCGAAAGCCTAAGATTAAATAATTTCTTAAGTCCGAGTTCTTTTCATTAGTCCAGTGTAATCTAGTCTGTGACATGTAGGTCAAATGGGAAGGTGAGCTTCTATCATGAAGTTAACTACACTATGAGACAGTGTTGTAGTGATTAAATACTACTGTAGGTTCCTTCTAGTTCTGCTCTGAAGTATGTATGCAAAATCAAGAGGTCAAGGTCTGCTTTAATTTAGGATTTCTTTGTCCTTGTCATCATGAGAGCTCCTGAATGGATGGATGCTGTATAAATATAAGGAATTTCCATTACATATATCCTGACTGATTGGGCACCCTTTTGGTGCAATAGCTGTTCAGAGTGGAAAACAATAGCTTGTTTTCCCTGAGTCTATGCATACTGATGGATCTGCCATGGAATGCCAATGTTCTGCAGTGTCAAAAAATTGGCAGTCAGGTGCCAATGTGGAATTCTACTGTTCTCCACCAGTTTTCTGCTATTAATATTAGCCTAGTTTTCTTGAGTTTTCAGTTAAAATTAGGTAGCCAAATTAGCTTATGTCAGAAAATCCAAAGAAGGAACAGACTTTTGAGATGCTGTGGATTTTCTCTGTGGATTCAGCTCTAGCATTTTGTTGAGTGGCACAGCATGTTCTCCCTCATAGAACACCTGATAGATACAGTGGGCAAGCTTCTGTGGTTCTTCTAAATATCAAAGTTTGGTATAAATTCAAGACTGAACTAATTTTTCTTGGGGTAGAGTTTAATGCTATTAACATCAAATGGATTGTTTTGAATTAATTTCTTTGTACTGGTGTAAAAAGGAGAACCAAGTGAAATTACGTATCTGTCAAACTTTATTACAAGGGTGTGGATGTGCCCTGATAACATTCTTCAATGTAAGTGAGACTGGAGCTTCTGAGACTTTTATTAGTCTTTATTGGTCTTTGATAATAGTACTTCTAAAGAGTTTGTTGAAGGAAACAATATTTTAATAGTACAAAAGGGATAGGTTTCATGTCATTTATTTTTAAAAATTATGGCAACTTCAGCATACATATTTAATAAAGTGAGATATAAAGAGCTGCTGGTTATGAATTTCTCACTGGGGATAGAAAAGACAACTCTATTGGTAGCCCAGTCAGCCTAGCGTGTGTGCAGGGAAGGCCCAGGAGAAGCAGAAAGAGACAGCCAGATGTCAGCTTGGCAAGGAAATTTGTGTCCATTTCTGTTCAGACTATGGGCTGTTTCATGAGACAATGATAAGCATATGGAATAAATTATAGGAAAGTTATTTTGAAGCTGAAAGCATAAATGCATTTAAAAGACACCTAAATTTCTTTCTAGAGAAGGGCAGTATTGAGGGATATTGTGAGAAAACAGGATAACTGCATTAACACCATCCTAAAGTAAGGAGATATTCAGGTCCAGGTGGCCTTTTAATCCTAATGTTTCTGTGGTTTTAAGCTTTTTTTTCTTGAATACTTGTGTTCTGAAGTATGCATCTCCAGCCTGGTTCTAGAAAAATCAAGTTAAAACATGGGTATTGTAGTGTTGGTGTCCATCTCCAGCCTGGTTCTAGGAAAACCAAGTTAAAACATGGGTATTGTAGTGTTGGTTTGCTAACAACTGTATTGCAATGGACAATAGACTAAAGAATATTTCACTACTAGTTCACATTTTCATGGTCTCTTGAGATGTCATGAGCTGTGGTATTAGTTTCAAAATATGACAAAGCTGACAAATTAACTGAGGCTAAGGTTATTGTCCATAGGCAACTAAAAAGAACTGCCCTTCACAAATAGAGTACCATTCCATATTAGTCAGTGATACGAGGAAGATTGTGCTGCGTGGGATGCCTAACAGGAATGCTCAGTATGGTGACTAATTTATTACTCAAGGAGACAGCAGGGCAATATTAAAAAAAGCTGTACTCAATATTTGCCCATTTTGAAGGCGACCTATTTGTATATTCTGTATCTTCTTTGACATCTTTACACATAAAGCTATTTGGGTCTGACCCTATTCTGCTGAACATAATTAAAAATAAACTCTCTTATAAAAGTAATTTTCTCCCACCTGAGATTGTCCAAGACTTATGTCTTCATTGTACATTGTTATAAATGTGATGTAGTACAAAGGAGGCAAAATGAAATATTCTCCTTTCCTGCTTAGGGACCAACTCTCCATGGTGCTGGTTTTTTTCCTGACTTAACTTTCAATAAAATTGTAGGGGGTTTATCTTGGAATCAGTTCCTCACTGTCCTGTGCTCACTGCAGAATCCAAGAATTGGTTTAGTCATAACTAAGAGAAAAAACTCCTTCATATCAAATGTTACAACTATACAGCATTCTGTACTGTGGTTCTCAGATAAAAATTGTAGAAAAACAATGCTCTTTTGAACTGGCACAAAGTTAATTAAAATCTGAACAGTTCATTATCCACCAATGTCTCCAGTACTTTGTTTTCTACTGGGATCTCCTCTTGAATTACAGTATTTACTGTCAGAGTCTTTGCTCACAAATGAAGTATTCCCATATTAGGCAATCATATACTTGTCTGACTGTGCTTTTACATTGAAAAATATGAAATAAAAGCCTTAGTACCAATAAATACACTTAGCATACATTGTAAAATCATAGCATTTATGTTTATGCTTAAGTACTAGAAGATCTCACTGTATAATTGTTTTGAAACATAGTGAAGAAAACTTTATATTCTTGTAGACTACTGTATTTGGCCTCTTCTCCTGTCTGTTCTTCCTTACTTCAGTCTCATACCCTCGAAGGGCCTCGCACAGTTGCTTTCTTTGCATGTAATCTGGCCCTTGAGCTTTATTATTTTAAATTATTCTTCACTTACACAAGTCAAAATCTGGAATTCCACTTCCAGCTGTTTTAGATCAAGAATGAGAGATAGAAATAACTTCCTACCATTCAAGGGTGATTGTGTGAGATCTGAAAATAGAGCTTGGTGGTAGTGGAAAAAATACAGCATCTCACTGCATTGTGAGACGAAGCATCTTATTGTAACTAGAGGGGTAAAGTTAGGGGTCTGAATGTGTTTAATATTTATTCTGTTGGTGCTAAGGCAGCAATCAAAGATATAGACTCAGATGATGATAGGAAAATCAGGAGCAGTATTTGGTGTTTGCTGACTAAAGAAAATAAGTTTTGAATGAAAATATCTCCCTAGAAGGAGACACTAATTATGTGGCTGCTCAAAAAAGGAGTTCAGAAAAGCTTTGTTAATTGTTTGAATGCTGTTCATGCCTGATCTGGATCATCATTTTAAAGCTATTATTACCATTCCATCATTGATAAAGCACTCCAAACCTGACAAAATTACTCACTTACTGAAGTTTCTTAGAGGCTGCCTATAATCTGCTGAGATTATTTATGCAGCGCATGGTGGCATCATCTTTGGGGGTGCTGAAGACACACGATCTGATAATGGGCAGTGGGAGGGTCACATTTCCTCTCTTTCCTCCAGAAGAGGTGGCAGCTGGGAGAAAGTTGTCAAAGGTCCAGTTGATTCACTTTTCAACCCACTGCAACATAAGCCTCAGGTGCCTGTGGGAAGGTGAGCCTTTAGGGGAGAGTGGGTGGAGGGCAAGAGCAGCCAGTGGGGCTCAGGTCTGCTGCTCCGATGCAGTGTGGCTTTGGACTGTGCACACATGAGGCAACTGCTGAGGTGAGCACAGGCATGGCAGCACTGACAGTGGGCAGTGTGGCATGGCTCTGCACAGCAAAAAGATTGGACACTGGCCAACTGCAGTGTCTCCAAAATGTGAAGACCTTGTGAATCTTAATGGCAGTGCTGTACAGATAACAAATTTCTGTGGATGGACAAATAGCACATTAGCATTGCAGAGTTTTATCCTATAGCATGGTAAATGAAATTAAAGTTGGCAAATTCTAGAAATTTGTGTTCTGTTTTAAGGATATTTCTAGAATCAGTCATGTTTTTTTCAGTATCTGATTTGTTCAGTGGTGGTTTAAATCATGCAGTTTTATTTATGTTGTTTTATTTACTATGTTGAGGCATGAGAGCCCATGGAATGGGTCAGATTTAACCACAGCACCTATCTGAACAGTGTCTGACTGTTGTCTCTGCTGCAGAAACCTTGCTCCTGACTAGTGGTGTGGTTTTCAGAGGGTCTGCTCTTGTAGCTTCAGCTACACCTGTTGAGGAATGCATTCAGTGCAGGTATCTGGGTGTGCACCTGCAGTGCCAGCCGCAGATTGAGCTCTGGGTGGCAGAGCTCTGGCTGTGAACTGCTGACCCTTTGCACAACAAAGGGCACAGGGACCTGTGACCCAGCCAGGTGACAGGACACCCAGAGACACAGCAGGGGCCGGGGACTCCAGACTTTCCTGCACTTAGACCCTGAGGATGAAAGCCCAGGGGTTCCTTTGTTCAGAGTCCCTCCTCAGAGGCAGCAGCTTAAGCTGTTATTTTTTTATTTTGTTATTGCACTGAGATTAAACTATTTGAAGGATCTAGACATCTGACACTGCTATGGGAAACTTGGGGTCAAGTTGGTAAGGAAACCTGGTCTGACTGTGAGCGTGGGGTGCATAGCTTTGAAGGGCTTTGGTGCCAGCTCAGGTGGTGTGAGAGTGACTGCCAGAGTGGCTCCTGGAAGGTTGGACAGGGGAGTTTTCTGAAGAAACCTACACTATGCTTATTATTGCCAGGCACAAGACTAATGGACACACATGCAAAGAACTTAGAGCATTTTTTGAAAGCTGAAAATATAAAATACAGGCCTTTCAGGAGACAAAGGCTTAGCTATGAATGTGCTTAGGTGTTGTGCAGGCAGGAGAGTATCATACCTAAGAGCAGGCAGGTGAGACCCTAAAGGGAGGTATAGACTAGCATTTCTGCCTATCTCAGAGCTAAAGACAAGTCAGGTGTCCTTCAGCAGATGTTCTTTCCGTGTGCTTCCTCATACCTTTCTAATGGTTTAAGTACAAAATATCAGCCCTATACAGGTTTGGCCTTGGGAGAAGGCAGAGGTTGAGGTTGTACCTAGTTATTAATGTTGCTGCAGAAGTTCTCTTAAGCACCTGAGCAACAGTCCCAGCCTACTCTTAATCAATTAATCCATTTAATATTTTTTTCCTGTGAAATAAACCAGGTGGCTTGATTCCCAGTTGCTTGGCTTTGATCATTAAATTATGTGCCTGTTCTGACATATATGTCTCAGTACCCTGTGATAGGTAAGCCAAGTGGATCAATGGAGCTGTGTTTTTTCTTAAAGTCTCTGTTGTGGAATAAAACACAGCTTATTTTGAATTGAGGGAAAAAATATATTTCTCCTTTACAGTGATGAATGGAATTGGTTGAGCATGGGTTTGCTTCCAAAAGCACTCATACTGTACTTTCACCAGTTTCATATGGAGCTTCTGGAATATCTGTCATACTGTACATAGAATGTAATATATAAGCATGGGATTGAAATGTGGGTAGAGTATTAGCTTTACTGAAGCCTAGCATAACTGCCTTCATGAAATGGTTGTGATATACTAGCTTTGTATGAAAAGCTTGTTCTTCCTCCATCATTTAAGGGGTAAATATGCAGCACTAAAATATTGTATCACTCTGTATGGCCATCCAAATAGTGGATTTGGACACCTCATGCTAACACTGAAGTGTTCGAGTGAGTTCAACATTGTCTATCCAATAAATTGATAATCGCTTTGTCTGTTAGGTTTAGCTTTCTGTACCAGAGAGTAAGATTCAGCAAGCTCAAAGTGGAACTGCTTTCCTACTGTCTGCCTGCCTTCCCCGAGAAAGGCAAAGCACTGTCAGTAGAGCAGCCATTACATAATACCCTGTAGACAAAATACTGGAGGCGGCACATTGTTCAGTAATCTGACAGGTTCCTTTGCCAGTGATTTCCATGAAAAACACTTGCTGGCATAGGGAACTTGATGCATGATGTCACTTTATCCTTGTCTCTGCCTCCTCATGTGTATTAGATTTCGTACAAACAGGTGAAGTGATCTGAGTGAGATTAACCTGTGTTCCAAGTTTGTTAAACAAAGAACTGAAAACAATAGGAGTGCTTTCAAGTGATAGTGATGATGGCTGGTGTAAATTTGGCATCAAAGCTAGTCTCATACTAAAAAAAATGTGTAATTATTATTCTGAAAGAAAGATAAATGGAAAAAGGATACCTATGCTGGCATGCCCAAGGTAATTAAATTAGATTTAAGCACACTTGCTTGCACATTAGGAAATATTTCACTGTCTTAGAGCACAATAGGTGGTTCCCCATGTCTTCTAAGTCATTACCTTTGGGTATGTGAGAGAATAGAACAGGCAAATGGCAATACAATTCAGTAGCTAGGTCCCTGAAAATTGTGGCCATTCCAATGTTTCTTTTATTCCCTATGGTCTTCCTGTGTTTTAAACCAGCACATTCCACATCAGCTACCAGCTAGGTCTCTGAAAATTGTGGCCATCCCAAAGTTTCTTGTATTTCCTATGGTCTTCCTGTGTGTTAAACCAGCACATTCCACATCAGCTACCAAGTACCACTTTCTCTGTGACCAGACAGACATACTTGATTGCTGGTGTCTTGCAAAGCAAATGTCAGCTTTAAGCAGTGCAGCAGCAGTGCATCTGCTTTAATAAAAGCAACATGCTGTAAGTCCAGAAATATTTTCTAGAAGAACATGATTTTGATGAAGGACTATAAATTACTGTCCAAAGCAATGAAGGCTTTGGTGTGTACTCTGCATAGAGTGATGTGGTAGGACTGTGTGGAGGAGGTCTTTGGAAAGGCCACAGACCATCTGTCCCTCTGCAGATGCTGTTTCCTCATTGTTTCAAATGAACTTCATTTACTGCTTTAAGAATGACGCTTATTTACTTAGGATAATGTACCATCTATTTAGGAAGTTTGCATGTCAGCAGCAGCTCTATGATAAAAAATAGCTCTGTGATGTGAATTATTGCTGCTCTGATGATAAATTCCTGTGCAGAACTGCCAATTATATGAGTAGTAATGAAAATCTTATGTACAGCCAAAGAACACCTAGAAAGGAGGTGACATTGTAACATATCACTTATTTTCCTTGCATATTGTTAAAGTAAAAGTAGATAATTTATGTTTGAAAGAGTAAGATCAGGAAAACAAGTGCTTGTCCTCAGGAAACAAACCAGCTGAGAGACTTCTCAAGAGGAACATAAGCCTTGTTTGCACCTTGGCCTCTTCCCTTACCACACAACAGCCTCTGTGTCCATTATATTTACCCATCAGCCACTCTAACGTTTTTGTCATCAAAATGACACATTTTTTTATATTTCCTTTTTGATGTTGGGCTCTTATCAGGCAAGAGTTGATTTCCTCTTCTTAGGCAATAGTTTGACTTCCTTCAGCAGAGAATCATCCACCATTAGGATGCTGGATGCCCTTTTCAGGCTTCAGCTGTGTGAACAGTATGAGTCCCACTTTTCCACCTTGGTCTGCCCAGAGTTTTGTCATGCTCAAAAACCTCTGTTTCGTGTGATATTTACCTTGAGC
Source organism: Acanthisitta chloris (assembly GCF_000695815.1). Classification (NCBI taxonomy): domain Eukaryota; kingdom Metazoa; phylum Chordata; class Aves; order Passeriformes; family Acanthisittidae; genus Acanthisitta; species Acanthisitta chloris. Next base: position 125,659 of record NW_008672948.1, read on the forward strand.
CCAGGCTCTGTTCTTAACCAGGTCAGAGGATTTTAGTATTATTAACTTAAAGAAAGTAATACATTTCTCTTTCTAGAGTTTATTTTTTGGGAGTTCTTTTGTTAGATTTGTATGCTTCATGCAACCTGGGTTTTTTTATGAGCCTTTACTTAAAATAAAATTGCTTCAGAAGTTCTCCAAGTTATAAGCAGACCAAATATGCAGAGCCTAGAATTAAAATATCTGATTTTTTTTTACCATTTTACTTGATTCTCTGCATACAGTCAATAAAAAAACAAGCTAAGTAGCATATATTTTTTTATCTCTATTCTGAATGGCCTTGAATTATAAAAAGTCTTGTGACAGTTTTATGTTAGTTCTTGTTTTTGTCTAATTTGTTCACCTCATTATTCAGAAGACACACCAAATTATATTGGTTAATGCTTTGTGGAGTGAATTAATACTTGAAAGCTTGCTTTCCATTGTGGCTTACTGGCAAATGAAGCATCACAATATGCATTCTGAGTAAGAAATATTATTTCTGTCTGACTAATCTCTGAGCTCTCAATACTTTCCAAGCAGATGGCATGAAATGTATTGCCAAAGCCTATGTGTTAAAAAAAAGTTTTTGTAAATACATTGGGAGCAAAAGGAGAGTCAAGGGAGGGCATCCATCAGTTGACAAATGCAGAGGATAGTGCAGTGACAGGGGATGAGGATAAGGCAGAGGTACTCAATGCCTTTGCCTCTGTCTTTAATGTCAAGACCTGTTGTCATCAGGATACTCAGCTCCCAGAGCTGGAAGTTGGTGATGTGAAACCCCTGTAATCCAGGAGGAGATGGTTAATGGCTTGTTGTGCCAATTAGATGCTCACAAGTCCATGAGCCCTGATGAGATCTACCCCAGGGTAACGAGGGAACTGTCAAAAGAGCTTGCTAAACCAAGGGTTGGAAGGAGGATCTGGGAAACTACAGGCTTGGAAGCCTAAGCTTGGTTTTGGGCAAGGTCATGGAGGAGATCATCCTGAGTGCAGAGCAACCAGGGGATCAAACCCAGCCAACATGGATTTATGAAAGGAAGTTCCTGCTTGACTAACCTGATCTACTTCTATGACAAAGTGACCCAGTCAGTAGATGAGGGAAGGCTTCAGTAAAGTGTTTGACAGTCTCCCACAGCATACTTCTAGAAAAACTGGCTGCTTGTGGCTTAGATGGGTGGACTTTTCAATGGCTAAAAAACTGTCTGCATGGCTGGGCCCAGAGAGTTGTGGTTAATGGACCTGAATCCAATTGGTCACTAGTGGTGTTCCCCAGGGACCAATCCTGTTTTACATCTTTATTGATGATCTGGACATGGGGATTGAGTGCAGCCTCAGTAAATTTGTAGATGACACTAAGTTGGGTGGGAGTGTCGATCTGCTGAGGGTGGGAAAGCTCTACAGAGAGTCCTGGACTGACTTGATCAGTGAGCTGAGGACAAGTGCATGAGGTTGAATAAGGTGAAGTGCAGTGTCCTGCACTTTGGTCACAACCCCATGCAGCACCACAGGCTGGGGGAGGAGTGGCTTAAGAGTTGTTCTTCAGAAAGGGCCTTGAAAGTGCTGGAGGACATCTTGCTCAATATGAGACCTCAGTGTGCCCAGGTGGTCAAGAAGACCAGTGGCATTATGGTTTGTATCAGAAACAGTGCAACCAGCAGGACTCAGTAAGTGATCATCCCTCTGTACACGGCACTGGTGAGGCTGTGCTTCAAAACCCATGGTCAGTTTTGGGCTCCTCACTACAGGAAGGACAGTAAGGTGTTGGAGCATGTCCGGAGAGGGAAGTGGAGCTGGTGAAGAGCCTGGAGTACAAATATTATGAGGAGAGGCTGATGGAGCTGAGGACATTTAGCCTCAAGTAAAGTAGGTTTTAATGTGGACCTTAGCACTCCCTACAACTACATTGAAGGAGGGTGTAGCAAGCTGTGAGTTGGTCTCTTTTCACAGAATCACAGAATGGTTGGAGTTGGAAGGGACTTCTGGAGATCATCTAGTCCAACCCTCTTGCAGAAGCAGTTTCACCTAGAACAGGTTGCACATCATCATGTCCAGGTGGGTTTTGAATATTTACAGAGAAGACGACTCCACAACTCCTCTACTTTTACCTCTTAGACTCTACTTTTCCCAAGAAACAAGTGGTAGAATGAGAGGAAATGGCCTCAGGTTGCACCAGGGGAGGTTTAGATTGTATATTAGGAAAGGCTGCTTCCCCAAAAAGGTTGTCAGGCATTGGTACAGGCTGCCCAGGGAAGTGATTGAGTCACCACCCTTAGAGGTGTAGGTGTGGCACTTAAGGACATGGTTTAGTGAAGGACTTGGCATTGCTAGGTTAATTGTATCAAATATCTCAAAGATCTTTTCCAACCTAAATGACTCTATTATTCTTAGTTGAGGCAATCTCAGTAGGGATCTCTTTTTTTTAAAATGGTTTTAAATGAGGTATGCTATTGTCTGTCACATACTCTGATCGGTTTATGTTTATATATTAAACAGTTTATAGTGCAATAAGAATATATTCCTGTAAAGGGGGACATAGCTGTGTTAGCTTGTTACATAGCTGACCCTGCAGTAACTACAATGAACACTTCAGAAAAAGCAGTAAATATAAGTTATGGGCTGCCTCTGCGTGTGGCAAGGTGCAGTTTTCATGCATTGAGTGAACAGTTGGTGAACATACACAAGCTTGTTCACTGAACAGTTGGGTTGAAATAGCTGTTTCTTTACCTCTTGACAGGTAAGGTAATAAAATCTGAGAACATGATACATGAATCCTACTATGAAGTATAAACAGAAGGAGAATTGGAACTGGACTTTTTGTAACCTTTGGATAATTGCTTGCAAAACCAGAAAAGCTTTAAATTCATGTGGCACAGTGAAGACTCATGTTGCAAACATCTATCCTTTATTGGAGTATGGTATTGGATGTTGCAGATTGCCTTTGCACAGAGCTGTAATTCGAATGAAAATTCTTCTCTTCCTATAGCTGCAGTGCTTTGCGTCTAGATGTGCAGTTCTGCCTTTTTTTCTCCAAGCAATGCAACCCTATAACATTTTTAGCTCAATACCTGACTTCAGCTGTGCTAGCAGATAACTAGAAGTTTGCAGTTGTAATAGCAGTCACAGTGTTGACACAAAATAAATGAAGGGCACAGTTTTCTAGAAAACGGAGACAAGTAATAGCAAGAGGATTAGAAAAAAGTGGGACATCCAGTATGCAAAGCTACCTTGAGACTATTTCTCCTAAAACTACTTGGAGAGATAAGTACTTGCTTCCAGGCAGATTCATGAGGATTTTTATGAATGCTTAAAATGCCATTATAGAGGAAATTAATCTGGAAACATAAATAGTTTATGAAGTAGAAATAAAAGAATAAAACCCAGGTTCAAAAAAAAACTTTGCCAGAATGAGTCCGATAAAAGTCAGGCTACATCTAAAGAAATACAGATTTTTCTTTAAGGTGAGAATTAACTTATCTTTTCTTCCTGTTGTCCTTGACTGAAAGATATTTATATCTCACAAAGTATTTAAAAGATAAACAGAACAAACACAATAAAATATTTCTTAAAATCCACCCATAATGCATTCTATGCTGTAGGATGAAAGGGGATAAAATTTAGGTTCTACCAGACTTTTTGACTGTGCAGCTTTGTTCTATCAGAATAGTGTTAGAAACAGATGTTTCACAGCATAAAATATGTATATACTCCTTAGCCTTTTTATTGAAACTCCTCTTTAGCCAGTGGGTCAACAAGCCTGCTGCAGAATTTCTAAGAAGTGAGCATTAAAATGCAAATACTTCTTTTTTAAAAACTATTTTTAAGTACTTGGTGTTTCTTTGTAATGTTGCTTCCAAGAAACGGTGAATTCATTTCCAGAACTGACACCTTGGAGAATCTGACACAAGCTAAACTGGATTTCAGGGGCAAATTAGTCTGAAGCCTTAGTAAGTCTCCAAGTTAAGAACCTATGTGTGACTAGAATCAGATGCTGTCACAAGGACAGCTAGGAAGGTCTGTTGTCCCTGGACAAAAAGTGACCCAAAATATAGAATGCATTTTGATATTTAGCATGCAGCACCTTCTTCCCAAGTTTTTCTGGTTTTTTTTGTTTGGTTGGTTGGTTTCTTTCTCTTTAATTTAGCCTCTGCTGCTGTGTCACTATAAGTGAATCATTCCTTACAGAGGAAGAGAGAGAGAAAGCATGCTGTTTGAGGCCAGAATCAGTTCTCCTTAAATGCAGCATAAAGTAGATTCTCTGGAGAAATTTCTTATGCTATTGTGAAGCTTCTAGAACTCATAAAATAGCTCTAATAGCTCTAGGTTCCTAAAATAGCTCTACTGTGAGACTGCAAGGTATCTGTTTGTTTTGTGGGCGAGGTGCCAGGTTATTTCCACATAGAAACACACTTGAAAAATAACTTCACAGGCTTTCTTAGCCCTCACAGGATATTCTCTGTGAGAGTGTAATCTGCTCTCCCTCCATGTTCATTAAAAATGCTTTGATTGCCAGTGAATTTGTCAAATTTAGTGGACATAATTTGCTTTTCTTAAAAGGAAATTCTCATGCATTTTTCATAAAGGACAAGCCCACCCATGTACAGAGAGAGCTGTCAATTTCCACAACTTGGATTGCTCTCTTGTTCCCAATAATGACACTTAAAGAGTTTTGCTTATTCTGTGCTGGGGAGACTTGTTAATACACTAGTACAGATGCTTGACTGCCCCTCATCAAAGCTTTGGTTCTGCTCTTTGGCTGGAAGGCTGTAGGTAGCCTGTCTGCTGAGTCACCACCAAGCTGTGCAAAAAGAAGATCACGTTTGCTAGTTGGGTTGATTGAGAGTGATCTGTGGGACTGATTAAGCATCAGGAAGGATAGATGTCACTCACCATCAGAGAGCTGGGTGGCACTTAGGTTTCACTGGGGGGAAGAAAAAAGGCTTGACAAGGCTAGCTTTAGTCATAGTTTTGAGGAACTAATTCTGAGTAACAAATGGAATGCTGTGTCTTGTGCAGGTTTTGAATTAGACTGCAATATAATGCTGATTTCAGTTATTTTGCATTTTGCATACTAGTCATCTCTGACGCATCTTTAGAGATTGGCCCTTTCTTAATACAAATTATCTCTCAGGAAAGATAAAATTGCCTATTTTAAGCACCTTTTTTTTTTTTTTCTGAATTAGTGGTTTCCTGTTCTGGTAGCAGTGCACTTTGTCAGATGTATTTTTGTCTTAATCAGATGAAGAAATCTTCTTAATACTAAAGAAAAGTTTGTTGTAAATAGAAAAAGCTGAAAAGAGTGTGGAAATTTGTTTCTCAGGACGGCCTATATAATCAGATTAGGTGGATCCCTTGCTGACTATGGAACCATTTCTGAAAGCTTGTCTTCTTCTGGTGACTGACTGTCAGGGATAGCAAAGCATTTGAAAGGGAAACCTCTCTGAGTGAGGAGGCAGCAAAGATGGTGGTGTTTAATTGCCCTAAAGCAAATAAGAAGATTTGGTACCTTATGAGGTCCCTACACCTTCACATTTGCAACAAAAGCACCTTTTGTGCATTGGCCTCTGTCCATGCTGTATGTACAATAGTGACTGGCACTGAGTTCAGATATAGAAAGATGCATGTAGTTACAGTTGTCAAAGCTCAAAAAGGTCCACCTAGGGTTTGCAGGCCCTGCTTCATCTGTGACACATCCAGTGAATAATGTGTCAGGAGTTGTTGAGGATATATCTCCCACATGAATGTGGAGTTTTATCAAAAATCCACCATGTGCTATTTTACTTTGCTTCATGTGAAGACTATGTTTTGCACTACTACCTCAGTATCTCGTGTCTTTGCTTTTATCCACTGAGCAGGCTGATGCTTTTGCATATTTTATGTAATTAGTTTCTGGGAGATGTGCCAGCTGTGTCTGTAAAAAGCTCTCTGTAACAGTACTGTGAACAGAGAAAGCAGTCAAGGGATGGGATGACATCAAAATAGAGGTGGTTCTTTTTTACAGTAGTGAAAAAAACAGTGAGCTGCAAAGATACGATGAAAGGAATGCAGTCACAGTTGATCATCTAAACTGGGAGAGTCCAGTTGTGGTTTTAAAAAGGTAGCTGGTTGCCATAGGTAACCAAGTTCATCTCTCCATATTTGTGTTCAACTACAGCAAAATATGTAACTGAATTTATTTCATGCAGTCATTAAATCCTTTCATTCAAGCAAATTCCTTGAACCCCTTACCCTCAGGAAAAAAAGAATATGTAGATATCATTAGTATTAAGAACATTTTATCACCATTTCCTTTTTGTCTAGAATGGGCGAAGAATTGAGGTCCAGACTATGGGAATCTGTACTGAAAATTTTCTACAGGAATGATATTCATAACATGAAAATATCTGAAAACAATTTGGATATTTGGATTGTCTAATCACTAAAAAAATCATAAATCTTTAGAACTTGAGATATAGTAATATGTAAGAGGAGATTTGAATCATAAAATGAAAAAAGTCTGTTTTAATAAAATGTAGTACTCTGTTCTGTGTTTTTAAAAAAATCTCTAGGTCTGGCAGTTTTGGATTTTGTGCTTTTATCCTGGTATAAGCCACCTTCTTATCAAGTAGTTTGCCTAATATACTTATGTCTTTATAACATTCTGGATGTGTGCCTAATCTCTTCTTCACGTTTGACTCCTGATTTTTACGGAGGCTGACATCAGGAGGTGTTTTTGAAGTAGAGGAATGTAACTGATACCCAAATTTCCTCTTTATATGCTGTTGACATCCAAGTGAAGGGTCTACTTGAGTAGGTAATAATCCGAGACATAGGCTTTTCAGTGTGGATTTGAGCACCTAAATAAATACCATGGCTCTCAATACCATCAGGGGGCCATTAGCTTTCAGTGTTCCTGTGACCATGTGTTCAGATTTGGGGATCATTTCTGATCTAAGATATTCAACAGCAGAGCATTGCCCTTGAAATATTGTGTTCTACTTGCTACATGCAAGCCCAGAGACAGACTGTTTGATGGATAAGTGTTGAAATGCATTAGCCTGTTTGAGACTGTAACTAATTCAACTTCATCAATTTCAAAAGAATGAAATTGGTTAAATGACTGTTTTAGCTAAAGAATTGTCATTTGTTAAAAAAGGTGAATGGAGTACTTTTCTACACATTATACTTAGGCTGTGGAAAGTTGACAATAATTTGTTGACCTCGGAAATAACACGAAAGCTCTTCATCCCTTTCTAAGGCTCTTATAAACACAGTGATTTTACACACTGGCTGTTATAGAAGGTATTTATATTCTTAGGTTTTTCTGGGGTTTGTTTGGGGGGTTTTTAGGGGTTTTTGTTTGTTTGTTTGGGTTTTGTTTGGGGGTTTTTTAGGGGGTTTTGTTTGTTTGTTTGGGTTTTTTGGGGTATTTTTGGTTGATTTTTTTGGCTAATATGTATGTTTATTCTTACAAATGAGTCTTCAAGAATACCATAAATATTTCCTGAGCTTGGGAAGTCCTTTTCTGTGTCCATCTGCATCCTTTTGCCTTCATCACTCAGTACCTCAAACTCAGCCCTAAATAATTTTTTAGGGGGTTTTGTTTGTTTGTTTGGGTTTTTTGGGGTATTTTTGGTTGATTTTTTTGGCTAATATGTATGTTTATTCTTACAAATGAGTCTTCAAGAATACCATAAATATTTCCTGAGCTTGGGAAGTCCTTTTCTGTGTCCATCTGCATCCTTTTGCCTTCATCACTCAGTACCTCAAACTCAGCCCTAAATAATCGCTCCTTTGAGTGCTATTAGGTTTATATGTTCAGATGATGTTGATTGAGAAAATGGACTTTCAAGTATATTTTTAATCTAGTCTATTCTTCTGGACATTCAAACTAAAGTGTTAGTGTTTGAATTGAAAGTGACAATGTAAGTATTTCTTTGTAACACTTGTGAGTAAATTGCCACTATGGAAACCCAGCGACTTAGAGGTGAAGGAAAGTGTTCATTTAAATTTAAATAATTGGAAGGTCTATATTTCAGTGGTTGCCTCATATGTCAGAAATGATTCTTTAAATTAGCTCTAAGTAAACAAAGATGAATGGAGGTTTTTTCACCACTGGTTTTCACTAATTTCTGATGAGCAGAGTTAAGTTTGGATGATGGATGTGTTTCTTGCTGGGCTAATCAATACAGAAAATCACTTGTGAAATGAAAAAGTAATTACGTGGGGGCAGAATATGGAAGGGAAATAAAGTAAATCTGTTAGTTAGGAAACCGTTTGAAGATTAAAGCTCCAGATTAAACGTTCATGAATAAATTATCAAAGGCTTTATCAAATGACTAAACCTTGGAAAAAGCTTGACAACACTCCTATGTCTCTTTTCCTTGTCTGTCTAGAACGCTTGCTTTATATAATTGCAAAAAGGTTTTCTTGTTCTAGAGAAATCATTTAGTTTAAAAACATTCTGACTTTCTCCGCAAGTGATTTCTGTCACTTAAAGGAAATTTTTGTTTGCAGGAACATACACCTGGCATGTTTTCAGATGTGAGGCACAGGGCTTTGCATTTTCTTTTAAGAGTTTTTGTTATTAGCTTTTCCAAAAAAGAATGTGATGTTTGTGTGTTACATTGTAAACTTCATCTGCTTGGTTTTTTATGAAGTAATTTAAATCTTTTTTTTTTTCCTCCTCTTTTTTTTTCCCACCTGGTTTCTTAATTCTTCTAAGAACTTTTCTGAAGCCATGCTGACCCTTCATATTACTATAGTTAGTAGTGCACTAAGTTGCTACATGCTGGAGTAGTCATGGGAGACCAGTGGGTCAATAGCAATTCCTGTTCTACGAACACACGAGTATCACAAAGCAGAACTTCAGTGCTGCAGTTCAGACCTGTCCAGTGGTAGGGGAATGAGATACTCAACCAGGTGATGCACAAGTTGTGTGGATCACAGCTCAGCTGCTACATATGGCAGCTGTTCTCATCAGACTGCAACTTCAACGGAGTATCTGACATCCATGTGTCACGTTTGTTCCCTCTGACCACTCTGCCTGTGCCGAGACTATTGTCTTAACTATTTATTGCTGTCTACATCAGATCATTGGCACAGTCATATAGCCTCAGGCCAATCTCTCTGACTTCCTCCTTCCTTAGGGCTAACTAGTGGTTGCTGCTGTGGTTTCAATCACCCTCTGGCTGCCTGCCTGTATGTGATATGAGAAATGTTACCTTTGTTATCCAGCACATGCTGGATTAATCTAGTCAGTTTGAACTGGACAGGTTTAGTCAAGTCTCATTTATTTAGGCAGTGCCTTGGGTATGTTACACCAGGTGTTGTGTATTATGTAAATGAGAATTCTGGACAGAATATTAACTAGAGAGGCTAATGGCAGACCCACAGTAAGCTGGTGTTTGTAGCCACCTACTTGGTGGTACAGGTGCCCTGTAGTTATGAATATGGTAATAAAGGGAGTATTCTGCACTACCCATCTGTGATCCTGATCTCCCAACCCCATCCATGCCAACCTCTCTGTCCTCATATGGAAAGGAGCCACAGAGCTCAAGTCACTGAGTCATTAAAAATTGGATTTTCAGAGGCATTTTGTAGAAGCTTTTTTTTTCTCAAATGCTTTTGCCTGAAATATAGTATTTCTCCAGTGACTGAGTGCTGGCAAGGTGAAAGGGTACCTAATTCTACTTTAAGGCTGATACTGAATGCTGGGTTTGTGTTTTCCAGTGACTTGGATAAATAATATAGTATTTCTCCAGTGACTGAGTGCTGGCAAGGTGAAAGGGTGCCTAATTCTTCTACTTTAAGGCTGACACTGAAAGCTGATTTTGTGTTTTCCAGTGACTTGGATAAATTTGGAGGGTTTTTTAGTGATTATAAGTTTGTTCTTTTTAGGTAGACAGCAACTGTAAATTGCTGAAGAACCTACTGATGAGCTACTGCTCATCAGAGAAGAGCAATAACTACTTATTCAGTGACACTTGACTGAAATCCTTTCTAGAAAGCAAAATAGTATCTTTCAGAACTGACTACCACTGTACTGCCAGCCTATAAAGTCAAGTGTAAGTTGTTTGACCTTTTTGCAGAATATACCAATGCAGTAGATACCAGAAATCTTGCAGATCATATTCAAGAAAACATATCTCTAAAATTGGTGGAAACATTCCTAGAATAAAGGTGCATTTAGAAAGAGTGAGAAATGCTGATTCAGATTCAGAGAGGAGCTCTCAAAGGCATGACTAGAATTTCTTTTTTGTCCTGTACAGTAATGTATTAAGGCAAGAGAGAAAATTCAACCCTACTGATTTTAGCGGGGCTCTGTATCCAGCTCCTGTAATCCTTGTCTGTAGGCCTATATAAATGTTTTCCTTCACTTCCTTTGAGCTGCTGAGGAGGCAAAGTGCAGAAGAGGGCCTCTAGGTCTTAACCACACATCCTGCATATGACAAATGAGCAGCACTTAGGTTGTTTCCATTTAGTCTGGAGTCCTGTCCTGCACCTGTGTAAATGATAACTTGGGAGGTGGAATCGAAGTAATGCACTGGGTCAGCACGTGGCAGTGGATCAGCCTGGCATTACTGAGACAGCATGTCTGGATGTTTTGCAACACTTTTGTCTGCACTGGTGGTTCAATGTAGAGATATCAGTTCAAATTCTTTTCAGTGTTGAAAAGCCTTAAAAGTGAGGAAGGTTTTGAGTAGTCCTAAGGGACCATATTGACTACATGTGTGTGACTCATACACTGAAAGGTTTCGTGGAATGTCAGAATAATATCCACAGCATGAATCATTAATGTCATTGCAGAGTTGCTGGGATCCAGCCATGATTCCTGCATTTCATGAATGTCGCTACTACATCAGCTTCTCAGGACATTATGTCCAAACACCAGGAGGTTGACAGACAGGTCCATGTTTGGCCTTCAGCATTACTTACACTCTGATGCTGTCAGCAATGAAACTGTATAGCATGGACTCAAAGCTGACTATAGGTGACAGCAGGTGTTCCATTACTCACTGTCTGATAACCCTTTTCTTGATTCAACCCCTGCTGACCAGCACAATGCAACATACTGTTCCACTGGACCTGTGATTGAATCTGTTTGTGGCACTCAGATAATGCTCTGTAGGTGCCTGAAAAATTCTGATGGGGCTTTTAACTAGCTCCCTAAAAGATCCATAATATATTGTGATTTTCTTTACTGTTTTGCTAAAACTGGATTGCCAAGCATGGGGCAACAGATGATGATGAACTTGTAATAGTTTGCTCTTTTACAGTATGTTGATCAGAAATCTCAAGCTGCTTTGCAAACCATCACATTTACCAGCATCCAACAGAGTTTGGGATGGTTGTACTTGATGCCCAGAGAGGTTTTGCAAGCTACCTAGAATCCCTAAGTACAAACCAATTATGAATCTGGATTTGTCTCCTTCCAGGATATTCTGACCTCAGTGTGTGCTAAGAGCACATTACATGCATGATCTGCAATGAAGGCTTTGTAAAGGTAGCCCACTTAGCAATTTTTAAGGCTTGTTGGTGCTGCACTCTGCAGACTTTTGCAAAGGCAGGGGAAGCAGCCTCTTGTTGTGAGCCTCTCTCAGGTGATCTTAATGCCTGACAGTGTATCTCTGTGAGCAGGGTCTGTAGTGGAAAGTTTATGTCCCTTTATGGATTTTCAAAATATTGACAGCTTCTTATGTGCTTACCTTTGGAATAACTGTTTCAAAGATGTTTGTTGTTGGGTATATTTATGGAAACATGCTTGTTTATTTCTAAAAAGATACTTATGTAAAGTAACTTTGGGGGACTTTTTTAACATGGCTGTCCCTATTTTTTATTTCTTTTCTACAAGAATTGGTGTTTCTTCATCACAGCATGTACAGTAGCTAGTGCACAATGTGCATCTGGTATGATCTCAATATTTATGAACTGTTCCACAGTGAATCATATTAAAATGGTAGATTTTGGCTTGGGTGAGAGGCGCAGTGGATTGTTTCTGGCTCCTTATCCAGGACTGTTTATTCTAGAATCTTCTGTATTGGTTGTTTTCTCCGTTTTGTGAACCAGACAAGAGTCTGTACATTTCACAGAATCATAGAATCATTTTTGTTGGAAGTACCTTTGAAGGTCATTTAATCCAACCATCCCCACCATGAGCAGGGGCATCTTGCAAGAGCAAGGGACCTTGCTCTTGGCTTTGTTGAATCTCATGAGGTTCCTATGGGCCTAATTGTCAAGTCTGTCCAGATCCCTCTCGATGGCATCCAGTCCCTTGGGCATCTCAATTGCACCACTGAGCTTGGTGTCACCTGCAAAACTGCTGAGGGTGCACTCAAGCCCACAGACTATGTTAATGATGAAGACATTTCAATCAGATACTTTATATTAACAGTCTTTTATCTGTTGTACAGAGCATTACAAACCTTATTCAGAGACCGTAAGTTCAAATATGTAAATGGGTAGTTATATTTTATTCATGGTACCAAAGGTATTGTATTTTATTAGTGTTGAATTAGTAGAAGTAAGCTTTGGGAAAACATCTTGGATCACATGACATTCTGTGGTGGCTGAGTAACAAGGAGATATTCAGAAGCCAAAAAGCTTCTCTCCAGTTGTGAATACAACTGGGAACTATTGCTGAGAATGATTATTGTTTCAAAGTTTAAAGGTCTTTAGCCCTTGTCGATATAATATGTGATTCTTGATCTAATAAATGAGGTGAGATCCTATTGAGAGGCCTGTTAAATTTAATGTGCTATTCTACTTGCATGATACTGTTGCTGTTTTGTCAAGAGGGTTGGCTGTTCATATCTTGATTTTCTCAACTACGTTGCACTGTAATAGTCTGTAAGTTTGCTAAGCACCTGTTCAGGATAAAGTGTTGGCAGAGTACGCAATAGAAATGGCTATATAATGTTACCTATGAAAAAGGCTGTAGAAACACGTTACAGAGCTTTGAAATTGGCATAGTCCTATGCCATTCCGGCTTGCTTCCAAGAAAAAAATACCATTGACTCAGGCAAGGTAACGTGCCCAGATATGAAATCCATCACCTTAGAAAATTAGAAGCTGACATAGCATTGTAATTGTACCAGTGTGGGCATTATGCCCAGCTGCAGATGTCTTTAGAGTTCATTACTTTAGACAGGAATAAAATCCTAATCTGCAAGTGTGCACATAGCTATTGTAGAGTTGGCATGAACTCCTGAAGAAGATACCTGGCCATTAAGATAACAGTTACACCTCCTGCAGTGAGAATGTTAAGTCACTGATGTAAAAACTTGCATAGATATCTGGGCTGATACAAACTAGTGCTCTGGAGTATGTGATGTTAAACAGGTGGCCTTTTAAATCTCTTTCAGTGCTTGGTAAATGATCCCTTTTATTAGCAGTGAGAAGTAGAAGTAAGTCTTGATGTTGTAATCATTGAAAAATGTCTTACAAAACATGGTAATTTTGGGAAAATACAGTGTGCACATACTCGTTGGGGTGTTTTGCTATTTTTTGTTCACTTTGAGGGTTTTGTTTAGATCTATTAAATACCACTATATATTTCTTAATCCCATCATTGCAAGGTTGGGCATGAAACCCTTACTAAAGACTGCTATATTTGCTGCTGTGGTAGAGTAGAAATTGTAACATTTAGTTTGAGAAATACTGTGAGGAGATAAGTATTTGCAGACTTGAAAATGGAGTAGTACATTAATAGCATGAACATTGTAGATACATAGATGTTGACCTTACACTGACAGAAACTGTAATAAACATAGTAATGTAATATTAGTCTTATACATGATAATCCTATTAAAGAAAATTTCAGATTCAGCTTATTATGATTTGTGAATACAGGACATTTAATCTTTTCCCTAATGTAATAGCTTGGATATTAGAGGAAGTAGTCAATCCATATTGGAAAATAGAAAGTGGGTTAGATGCTTTTAATATTACTTGACTAAGATTTTGCAGTAGGTGGCTGATCTAAGATAGTGATAGTAAGCACCTTAATGTGCAAAGCAGCTGTTAATACCAAGTCAATCACATTTTAGTTTCTCCCTTCTATGTTTTTGTAGTTCATGTGATGATGACGTGATCCTGAGAGGCAAAATGAGTGACTCCTGATAGGAGGAAAGTAGCAAATTAATGCAAAAATATTAGAGATTGAAAAGTTTCAGAATATTCACACATGCAGCAGGATTCTGAATTAAGTAACATTTCTATTCTTTATTTTTTTAGGCTTTGAAACTGAGTTTGTGTGTTGTCTGCGAAAGTAGTTTGGACTCCTTTAAGACTTTTAGTATAACCCTTAGAATGGTTTGTGGCTGTGGTGATGCAAAGATAATGAAATAATTATTGTGTGCTTTTCAGATTTTCATTACTTTAACCAAAACCCTCAACAAACAGCTATCAGTTCCCAACACTACACATTTTATGAAAATTTCCCATTCTTCAGACAGGTATTAACCAAAGGAAGTTTTCAACATATGATACAATTAAGAAGGCAAACTGACTTGTGATGTTCTACAGAATGTGAACATGGATTTAGAAGAAGATTACAACTCTCAGTCTGATTCTTTTGCTAATTTATATACTTGACATGATCTTGAAGTTGGAAAGTTAATTATATAAAAGAGGTGTGATGCCTCTATTTTACTGCTGTGGAAGGTGTCGAGAATCTCATGACAAGAAAAAAGTATTGAGATAACTGTACAAGACTGGCTAACATTTTCCTTCCTTGTGGGAGTGTGCTAGGAAGACTGTCTAGATGTAGACATGTACCCTGAGGTCTCATGGAAAGCAAAGAAGTACCTGGAAGATGCTTCTACACTGGGTAGCAAGCAAGAATGAGGTAGTTCAGAAAATTGAGACTGATCCTGAGTATGAGGAGCTGCTGCTGGATGCAGGAGGCTGTGAGGACTGTTTAGATTTCAGGAAAAGGGAGGAACAGAAGAGTACTTGCACCTTTACTGTAATGAAAGACCACTTTGTAGTTCTGTATAGTATTTTCAACCCTGTTCAGTCTATATGGTGCAAAACTTCTTAGAGGAGCTTTCATAGTCACAACTGAAGTTTTCAGCTCCCTATGATGTATGAAAAACATAGTGATCAAGATTTTACATTGCTTGCTGGGCAAATGACTTTGGTACCATTGCTAATTCAATACATCTTGATTTTCCATATGATAGATTCACTGTCTGGGAGAACTGCATGACAGCATTGAACAAAAGCTTATAATTGTTTATGCAGTTTAGAAGACTTTGGAAGGTAATTTCATTAATCCCCTGCTGGTCCTGCTGTGAAAAATCCGTATTAGCCAGAGAATATAAATGCATAAAAACTTCCAAAAGCTCCATGTACCTGCAATTTTACTAGTGCTAGCAAACTTTTCCATATTCAATCTGTTTCTTCAAGCAGAATAATAACCTGATTTCAAATAGCTTTACCGCTCTCAGCTGTTCTTCCTCAAGTATTTACATAGATTGCATACACTTGCATACTTTAACATAAAAAAATCTGGAATGCACATTTCCTGATTATGAAGAAGAAATACATGACTTAATAGCCATAACATCTATAACAAAACTCTTCAGAGGAAATCAGAAGATTTTGATATGCATGCCAGTCTGATAAATGAGGCAACTACTAATCATTAATTTGTTGTCTCAGTATTTCTTTTTTACATAAAGGTTTTACCTTACATTACTTTCTTGTTTGTTGAATACATAGTTTTGCCTTACATTACTTTCTTGTTTGTTGAATGGTGAAAGCTACATTATTGTACTTCAGAACATTGACTTAGTCTCATTTAAGATGGACTATGTACCACTGGCACTGCTAAAAATGGTGCTACTAACAGTAATTGGCTCTTACTTAAGCATTTTGTTCTGTAGATCTCAAGTGCTTTATAGAAGAAACTGTAATAGCCTGTGTGCTAATTGTATGCTCTTTGTAATGCAGTGCTGGGAAGTTTGTGGCTTGGGAGGAGAAAGGAAGAGGGACTTTTACTCTGTGAACATTTCTGGAAAACAGGCTTTATTGAATAGGTTGAAAGCAAGTAGATGTTATGCTGAAAGTTCCTAGCCAACCCCATGTATTCATTACCTTAACTGTATTTCAAAACTGAGGGAGCTGAAGTTCAATGGAGAACATGCCTAGTCTGTAGGTCTTTTTAGACAGGCTTTAGGCAAGGCCAAGAAGAGTATCAGACTTCTGAGTCAACCAAAATTTTGTTTAGAGACAAAATCTTCTGAACCAACCAGTAACACCTTTGTTTTCTGGCTTTTATATGTGTTGGGTTTTATTTTTAAAGTAAAGTTTGCTTATGTCTTGTTATGCCTTAGAAGAGGTGAAACAGTAACATCTTTCTGAAAGCCTGAATAATTAAAATCAGTGTTTGATTATAGGGTGCTAGTTGCATTTACTGATTGTTCCAGAAGTGAAGAAGCCATCTGTTTCTTTGGCTATTGTGATAATGAGATTGAGAAGGGCAGAAAGCTTTTTTCTCTTGTCCCTTTCCCCTCCAAACATTTGTTTTTAATAGCTAATAGCTACATGACTCAGTATGTGGCTGTTAAAGTACTCCTCATGGCGAATTGAGCAAGAGTTTCAAGAGCTTAAGACTGAGTAGGCTGCCCCTATTGAACTCCTGTTGAGCCTCTAAGTGATCCTGTTGCAGATTTTTGTCTTCCCATCTCTCCTCATCCAAAAAGCAATTTTAGTGGTACATGTCTGACATTGCACCAGTATCTGAGTGAATGTTTTTTGGCACAGCAATTAAAACAACCTTTCAGGAAGGAAAGATTGACAGCTAAAGGTCTTCCTTTATCTAGTCAGTGAATGTTGCCTGAATTTTAAATTGTTCATAGATTTGTTGTCTTTCAGTTTTCTCATGACAGTCTCTGAATCTGTTGTCATCTAATTCAATTAAGCTTGTTTGGGCCACTTGTCTCTGGCAGAGAATAGAGACCCATATTCACTAACAATGAGATTTGTGGTATTTTTTCTTGTTAGCTATGACTTGCTAACTTGGGCAACATGAATTATTTGCTTTCACCAACAGGTTGTGTAAGTACATAAGTGAGCTGCAAATAACAATAGTAAAAATCCTTTGCTTCTCTGAATTTTTTACTTTGTTATAGAGAAATTGCTAAACTTTGTAATAATACAGTTAATATTGGCTCCATGGTCTTTTATTTGTGTGTGAATTACCTGAAGACCTGGTAAACTTTCAGATTTGGCATTGTGTGGACCACAGAAAAGGATTGCCTCCCCTAGGTCAGCAAAACACAGAGGTCACTGTGTTTGTGCACTCTAGCACTATCTGTTTTGTGGCTGTATTTGAAAGGCCACAGTAAACAGGTGGCTTTCCAGTGTCTTTTCAGTTTGGATAGGCTTTTGCTGCCTGCATTCACTATCACTTTCACTAGGGTTGATATTGTAGTCTTAATTCAGCCTTGATGTTTGGCCTTTGATATTCAGCAGATGGTCATGACCCTGTACTAACATCTGAGAAATATTGCCAGACCCTAGCATGCTTGCTCATGAGTGACATTGAGGAGTTAGTCTGTGCCTTTATCCAACAGAAATTATTCTAATACCCTGCTGTCTGACTTGCCAAGTAGGTTTATATGCAAACTATAACTTGATTCAAACATCATTGCCAAGATAGTATTTTGTTCAGGAACATATGAGTTCTTATCACTGATCTTAGTAAAGCTGTAGACTTTTATTTTTTTCTGCCTAAATGCTCTGCACAGATGTTTCCACAAGAAGAACACTGGACACTTTTAGCAGTTCAGTGGCCCTTGCTAGGACATATTTGTATCTGTGAGGAGGTATGAGGATGACTCACTTCCTGACTCAAACAGTCCTAGAAGTTTAAAAGATTCTTTGATTAATGCTGAACCTTGGCGAGGGTTACAAATATAACTTCCCATTTTATATTGAATATAGCTTTTCCCTGCTTCTAGTAAAATGCAACCCTTAGTCATAGCAAAGTGCTAATGTTTAACTTCTTGTAAATTCTGCTTTCAGGATATATAGGTACAGCACCATATAAATTTATTAACTCTGGACAGCATTTTAGATGTAATATAGAGCCTAGTGCTTTTCAGCATTCCATTCTTTTGAGGCTGTGTTAAGTCATGCTGTCAAGTTTCACTAAGAAAGATGTTTGTAAAAAGTGGTTTATTCCATTTGTGACACATTGCATATGTCACATCTGGGCAGGTTAAGAATATAACTCTTACTCAAAATAGCCTTCCATCATGGTCTGCCTTCTGAAGGCTCTATTGTGATGCTCAGAGCCAGATTTTCAATAGTTCTGCACACAGAACATGTCAGATTCCTTGCAGCTTGACTTGTAGGGTAAAAAGCCAAGAGCTTGGTGTTTCCAAGCATGTTATGCATTATTGTCATTTCGCTCCAAATGTTATTGCTACTTACTGGTTGTGGAAACCTGTAGTTGAGTTCTGTAGACAGAATACCAAAACCGGATTGTCCTGTTGACAGTGAGATGTGTTTCGTTTGCAACTGGCTTACACTTATACCCACTCATGCATAGACACTATTAGAAAAGGATGCTACTATCTATGAATCTGATTACCTTGATTTGATTTAAGTACCAGCTTTGTCTCTCTTCTAGGAGTAGGTATTTAAAAAACATAGTTAATGTCTTTATTTCACTCTCAAAATACTGTGAATAAAGTTTGCAGCTAGTCTTCATGCATAAATAAAAAGAGGTTATGTTTAACCAGTGTATTATTATCTTACTTACACAGCAGCATGTGTAAGCTATTGTATGTTAGAGGACAACTAGCTCTGTAATATATTATGAAGAATATCCATTACATTGTTTTTACTTTGAGACTGAGCCAAATCTCAAGATGCTTTTTTTAAATTCAGCACTTGTCCAAGTAAAAGCCCCATAGCTCCAGGGGAAGATTTGCCTCAGTCAAAGCTGATAAGGCCCTCTGGAGTTGTCTTAAAGTAGAAAGCTCTTTTGTGTGTGTACTTGACTCTGAGTGTATATTTGTCTGTCTGGCAGTCTAAAATGATAGATCAACTCCATGTGCTTTGCTTGAGATGGAATTTTTTCCTTCTTTGTACTGCTAGTTCGTTTTCTTTGTACAGGTAAAGGATCATCTATAGAAATTAATATGAACAGTCATTAGATTTTTGGAGTCTCTATTATGTCATGAGAAGGACCTTGATAAAAGAAAAGGACACAGGTTCCACCTGTGAAAAGGCAATAAGAGAGTGGATTAATTTCTATAAGTTCAACATGGGGTTACAGTTGGCTGACAAAGTTACAGCATTGGATGGGTTCCAAGCTACCGTAGATACAGCTGGTCACAGAGAAGCAGCTGAGTGCATCCATTCTCTTGTGCTGCTTTCTGCAAGTTCTCCATATGTGGGACATGTACTAAGATTTACATTTATATTAGACAGTTATTGACACGCCAAAATAATTGAAAATATACAATGAAACAAGTCACAATATTAGTATAAGAGACTTTCATCCATTAATTCTTTAATCTTACTCTGAGCCTGTTCTTGCACATCTTTCCTTGGTTATCTTCTAAAATGATGGAAGAGACTTGTACAGCAAGAATAATCCAAGTCCTGGTTGGTGTTGTTATCTATTGGAGTGTTCTTTTATTTATGCACTTCACTCACCTCTCAACCTGAAGTAATGTCCAGTGGATCAAGGACAAGCTCTTATATTTCATGAGAGTGTTTAAAGCACGGGAGATTGCACTTTCTCTGAAGGTTTTTTTTTTTGGGGGGGGGAAAGTTTTCTATTTGAAATGATTGAGACTAAGGAGCAGGATGTAGCCCAGGAAAATAAAATTATTTTACTGGTGTCTATCAGACTGAATGTGTCTCCTTAGGAACCAGAACCAGCATCACTGCTAAAGTTCACAGGCAGCTGTAGGATGTAAACCAACTTGATTGTGTTACTTCCTCTTCATTATTTTTGGATTTTAGCAGATGTGTACCTCCTGTGTTAATTCAGACAAAATATTTTGAAGCATTTGCATGCAGTTTGTTGTATTCTCCTTCTACAGGTGAATGGCACATCAATGGAGGGAATGTTTTCATAGATTATCCAGAAGAATCTGACATTTGGAGGTTGGGAGTAAGGCAGTCTTAGCACCATTTTTATTTATGTATTTACTTTTGCTTATAAGCAGTCATTGTGGTGCTTTGCTGCTGTTATGCAATAGAGACTTATTGAACCTTTTAAAGCCACTTATTATTTTTTGTAATTAGAACTAACTTGTGCAGCTGTCACTAAGCTCCTCGTCAGATGATATATTTATTATGTTAGAAATGAGAGGAGGCACGTGAGTAAGACTTTGAAAGGAATATGCACTGCTCAGGGTAGGGTTTTATGTTTAAATGGGTGATCAGCATGTGTGTGAGACCAAGATGATTGCAGTACCAGTGCCTGACTAGTTATGTGCTGCCTTTAATCCTGTGAGATTGTATTTCATTGTCTCCCAGTACACTACTGTCACAACTGAAATAAAACCCCTCTAAATTCAATGAACACTTTAATCTGTCATCATAATCATGAAGCTCTTGTCAATCATGGCTTAAAAGTTAAGCATGTGGATCAAATCTGTAGTAAGAGGAGACACCTGGACTCCAAAATGTAAGTGGAGATAGTCTAGGATGCTAAATATTTGTTTCATTTGTGTTGTATAGTTTTAATTGAATACAGTGTTGATGTTGTTCCACATCTTAAAAAATTTGGAAAGGTTATTCAGCAACTTTTCAGGAAAAAGTTTTTAGAATAAAATTAAATGGTATGACCAATTACGTGATGCAAGTTTTACTTGCTTGTGTCAATACTTTGGATTTTAGATTTGCTCTTGAGCTTAGAAGAAAAAATATGTTAAGGTAGATCACCTCAGGTTTGCAAAAGGCACTAAAACTGAAACAGAACATAGTCACTTAAAAACACTTGGATGTATTTAAACTGATATGTGTTGAAAATTGTAGCAAAACTCCCATCCTGTGAGCATTCAGAGTAATCGGAATCATTGATCCTTAGGTAATTTTACTTTCATTACTGCCAGTGAAAATAACATGATCAGCTGTGATAAGGGTTGTGAGTAGCTGACATGTTGTTAGCATTGCCATTGTGAGATTTGGTTTTTAGTGGCTTATCTTTCAGCCAAAAAGTAACTGCAGTCTGTTGGTTTTCCTTTGTAAACAGGAACAGATGTTTAAGAATGAAAGTTGAAGGAAACATATTCAGGCTATACCTTTTCTTTGTGAATTAAATCTCACATAGCCATAATTTGGAGTGAAAGATGGAGATTTAACCTTGGCTGATATCAGGTCTATATGAACCTCCTGCTATTGTCATGTGAGGGGAAAAGATGGCACTCAAATTTCATGAAGTTATAAGCCTTAGAAAAAACATCCTTTTCATATGCTTAACACAGTCCATATTTGCATTGAGGTGAACTATCCCAACTGCTCCGAAGCAAAACTAGCAGCCTGTGTTTCATCTCTCAAGAGTACTGAGAACGTGTCCAGATAGTGGTGTGAGTGCTTGAGCAGGACTTTTCTCCAGCTGTTGCACCTAGTTGCTGCCATACTGGGCCTGACAACTGAGACCTATATGGCCAGCAAGGAGAAAGGATGGATTTTAAAGAGCAAAACAAGCAAACAAAACAATCACACTGATGAAATGCAAAGGGAAACGAACATGAGAAATGTGGTGAGAAGTTACAGCAGAAGGAATAAATTGATGTAGGACTTGTGAGGAAATAGAAAAACTTATTTTGATTCTAACATGCCATGGGAGTTTCAGCCCTGGTGTGGCCCACACATCTGTGTTCATACCACTGTGATATGGGAGACGTGTCTTCTTTTCTTGAGGAGAGTTGGGACACTTATGGTTGCTTGAGGAAATTTTGAGTTCATAGGTTTGCTCAGGTCAAAGTGAACCCTCAGACAAACAAATGTCCAAAGTCTCCCATGTACATGCAAGGCCATGTGCTTAAATGAAAAATCACTAAAACTGGGTATAACTTGACACAAGTAGCATGAAAGCCACAGCCTGGATGGATGGCTGCACAGTGTTTACTGTGTGGAAGAGTACCTGCCATTTGCTGGGGTGGGGGAGTGTATTGACTGATGTGGTAATGTCCCTATTTCTCAACTACACTACTTGAAATACTGCAGTCCTTCTCTGCCCTGGCCTATGGCTGGTGTTATTGTGTAAAGAGTAGAGAAATATTGATTCATTCTTGGAAATTGTGACTGACTCTCTACTTGAGACTTGGTGTGTCCAAAGCACTGCATTTGAGAAAGTTAGTATGCTTTACATTGTTATGTTGTTGTTATTTGTCATTTTCTTGATGGTAGAACTTTGACAGTGAGATATAATGTGAATTCATAAAGAAGGATGCAGGATTAGGTTTTAAGGACTTCTGATTCTGAGAGTTTTGCTTTATATGGCTACAGTTGTACTGTGTCATTACTTAATCATCTGATACGGCTACATGTCCTCAAAAAGTGTCTTAATTTCTTCCTAAATGTAATTTAAATTCTATTGAGACTGAAGAATAATTTAATTCTGATACCTTATTTCATCTACATTAATATCTGAAAAAGTTAAGAGAAGCTGAAATAGTTTTTCTCAATATGACATGCTTTTAGCATCATAGGGTCAACTATTGATATGGCATGATATTAATACAATGGAATGGCCAGTTGAAATGATAATACTTTCATGCCTTGCTAGTATAGAATAGCTATCCCTACATGCTTCAGCTGTCCCTCAGCAATATTTGTCAGCCAGGTGATAGTAGTATTTCTATGTTTGCAAAGATGACCATGTGTGCTTGGAGTGTTATATGTTCATTAAAATAGTTTAGCAGCCTTACCACTAAAATTTAGTCTGTAAAACTGCAAACCAGCAAACTGTTCCAGCTCAGGCTACTAGGATGTATTTCAGACTGCTTTAGCAAAAGAGATCATAATTATATTTGGATACAAACGGGATCTGAGGTGCATCATTTTGTAGTTTGCCATACAAATGTAAACCTTCATGTTTGACAGTACTTTAAATATCATCAGTTACACACGTTTTGCCACAGCACTGTAGTGATGCAGTGAAAAATGCTAAGTTCAAGAACCTATTCACTCTGCAATGTTGTCTTCCTAAAATGGGGTCACATAATCAGTAGTGTTTTCTAACCCAGTCCTCCTCCTACTGAACAGAAAAGAAAGTCCTATCCCAGACCTCCTCCTACTGAACAGAAAAGAAAGAGAAAATGTCAGTATGGTTAAATTTTGGCACTGTAATGCATCCTGTGATTCAGTAAAGTTGTGATATATATATGAACAGGTCAGTGAAGGCACTCCTAAAACTACAGCCATGGGTCAGGATATGGCCAAAGTGTTGACATACGTAAGGATGAAGAATAATGCAGAATATGATCTAGCTCATAGGTAAACCAGTGGTTCCACTTTTGCTGGAACACTGGTCACTTGTATAGAACATGAAAACAACAGAAAACCAGCTCATAGGTAAAGCAGTGGTTCCACTTTTGCTGGAACACACATGTGCTGGAACACATGTATAGAACATGAAAACAACAGAAAACTGGTGGGAGGAGGATTCGTAGACAGAGCAACTTGCTCTTAACATCTATCACCTATGTTAATAAGGTCACGTGTAGTATCTGTAGAAAGCAGATAACCCTCCTTCTATTGTGGCATTAAGAGAAGATACATGTACCTGATATTTTATGTAGTGTTTAATGAACTCAGTCTTCTTGTTGGGATGGGAACTGGTAGCCAGCAGAGCACCTAGAGGGGGAACATTCCTTTGAACCTCAACCATCTAGCCTGAGGGAGCAATGCCAGCAGCATTCACAAAGCTTTCAGGCAGCTTCAAGACAACAAACTATCTGTGGGCTTGGCAAGGAAAACCTGACTTCAAACATTCCTAGTGCCTGGATCTGAATAGAGCAAAGCAGGTGAAATACATTCATGCCAGAAAACTATAACTGTAAGGAGTGCAACTGGAGGGAGAGAGAAGTGGAAGTTATGCAGTGTTTAGACAATGCTCAAAACCCAGGGTTGCTGTGAACCTTCTACAGCAACTGTTACAGAAGGAAAGTAGCTCTGGTCTTCTCAGTTAGATACAAAACAAGGAAGGTGTCCAGTGGTTACCCATAGCCAAGAACTGAGTTTTATGTACACATTGCTTGTTAAGGATTGTCTTCTACCTTATAGTTGAAGAAGTTAAGTTTTGCCTAAGAAATTTTTGCTCTTGATTTCAGTTTGAGCCAGTGTGATGTTAGGGGGAAAGATGAAGCAAAGTGAAACTTTCAGATTTGAAGTGAGCTGTCTTTAGAGAAATTATGAGAATAAGTTCTGAGTACAGACAGTGCTTGGAATGAGGATCTCCTCTTGTGAAAGTACTTGAGAACTCAAGGGCTGAGAGATGCTTCTTGCCAGGCTCTGCAGGAATGACTCTCAGGCTGTTTGTCACCAGCTGCTGACCCCTAGAACAAGAGGAAACAGTTTTAAAGTAAATGACAAGATTAGGAAAAAATTCTTTGCAGAGGGGGTGGTGGAACAGGTTTCCTAGAGAAGCTGTGGATGCCCTTTCCCTTGAAGTGTTGGATGGAGCCCTGAGCAATAGATCTAGTGGGTGACATCTTTGCCTATGGCAGGGGATGAGAACCACATGATCTTTAGGATTCCTTCCTACCCAGACCTTTCTATAATTCTGTGAATATATATGTGTATGTGTTCAGTTCTGGCTATTTTACAAGTGACGA
Source organism: Acanthisitta chloris (assembly GCF_000695815.1). Classification (NCBI taxonomy): domain Eukaryota; kingdom Metazoa; phylum Chordata; class Aves; order Passeriformes; family Acanthisittidae; genus Acanthisitta; species Acanthisitta chloris. The sequence continues at coordinate 150,470 of NW_008672948.1, forward strand.
CAATGGGATTCTTCCTCAGTAGTATCTGGTATAGGTGAAATGATGTTAGGCTAGATGTCTCCAGTCAGATGGTATTTAGCATGTACAGAGATGGTACAAATAATGTGACTTAGGGAGGTCAGGTTTCTTTGCTGTGGGGACCAGACAGACTGATTTTGGCATTTCTTCAGCCAAGTTGCATAATAGCCTCTGACATGTGTCCAAGCCCAGCCATGCAATGATACTTTGTGGTGAGCCAAATAGATGATGTGCTATGTGTGAAACAATGAATGTTATTTATCCATCTGAGGCTTGAAATGCAACAGATAATTTTATGAGGTAGGAAATTCAGGCAAGTTGGCCTAGACAGACTGAGGTACAAAGTAGAAGATTGACATGCCAGGTGGGATGAATATGCAGAGTGGGAGGAAAGAAGAGTCCAAGTGTTACATGAGTCATAAAAGCTGAGAAAGGAGCAAAAATGCTGGAATAGGTCCATGCAGTGTTTATAAGAACATGCTCAACTTCAGAGATAGAAATCTTCCCATTCTTCCCTACTTGTGATGGATTTGATGGCAATGCTACCAGAAGGGACCATGGTTGTGATTGTTGAATCTCATGTTTCCCAGACAGACATCCATTGGGTTAGTGCTCAGCCCATTGGGATGTTTCAGTGCTGTTTGCTGAAGCTGGTGACCATCCCAGCAGCAGGATGGGCATTAACTCGAGTCACTGTGTTGCTCATGGTATATGTATTTCACAGGAAGAGGTGTTATGTTCAGTGGCTGCCACTTTGCTCTGCTGTCTACCTGCAGTGCTGGGCTGCATTCTCCCTTGGTGGTCCTACAGCTGTAATGCAGAGGGGTGTCAGTTTGCTGAGGAAATGGTCCACTCCCTGTGAGCAGCAAGGGGTTGGCTCTGTTTTGCACCATACTGCAAGTGCTTTTGAGTTTGTTTGACAGGGGGAAGTGTGAAATGGGACTAAATGATGACAGCTGGGTTGTTCTCCATAAATGGAGAGAGTTGGATCCATTGATAGCTTGGGACGGTGAAGTTTGAAATGCAACCAGTAGCAGTTATTTTACCAGTGTTACAGATGAATCAGAAAGGATAGTTTGGGTGGCTTGGTTGGTATAGTTCAGCTGACATCTAGATATTTTAATGGCATAATTTCATCAAGGTTAGCAGTTTTATGCCTAACGATACTGAATAATTCTACTACCTTCAACAAAGTTGCTCAGGATTTACTCTGAGAATGTAAATTTTCTGACTTGACAGGCAAAATCTTACATGGCTGTAAACTTTGTGTGAAATAGAAGTCCTTCAAAATAGGCAGGAAAATATTTTTCTTCTCATGGACACATGTACCAGTAACTCTGTGTGTATGTGAAACAATGTGAACAATGCCCTGGACATTGGTAAAACAGGGAACAGGATTCTGAACAATTTTGTAATTCTTAGGTTGGTGCATGGTTTCGTGTAAGACCTCTTACTTGCGGTGACAGTGAATAGATTTTGGAGTTTGGTATAACCCAAGATGGATAAATACTTTTCCTTTGACTTGATAACGCCACTGTAAGTCTTTCCAAAATTAGGACAAACTTGACATTCTGGATCAGCTGGTGGCCAAATGGCAAAGCCTTTGACATGTTTGGCAGGTGCCAGTAGAGGGACTCAAGGTCTCATCCACCAAATATGGTGGGGTTTTGCATTTTTTTTCAGTCTTCTGTTTAAAAAAGTAGAATTTGTTTGCTGTAAATATATCAATAAATTAATGAATGTTGGTGGTTTTGTCCATTTTGGGTGAGGCGTTTGTTTGTGGTGTTTTGTCATTTGTTTGCCAGTCTCTTATGGTAGATAACAATGGCAAAACTTTAAGAGCAGCTGACATTTTGTGCTTGAGAAGATAAATTCAGACAGGTAATTGACTCTTAATTTCTTTCAATTTCAAAAGTCCCTTCATAGATATTGAATAGCAGCAGCATTAATTTTTTTAACATTTGAATGGGGAAAGATCCTTTCTAAATTTTCTGTTCATAAGAAATATATTCATAAATGCATTTGGGAGAATAAAATAATTTGAAGTATTTTTAAACTAAACTAAGTTAAAAATGTAAAGCAGTTGGTTTGCCATTTTATTCTTACTCCCTACCTGCAGGTAAATGTAGTGAGCTTAGGAAAACAATGTGTTGGCAAAGTTGGCTACTATAAACTAGCTTTTTCTTACTGCTCACTGTGATTGCCTTTATTAACCCAACTCACTGAACTGAGATTCAAACTCCTATTTTTTTCTGAGTTCTTTATTTTTTATATGAAAATATGTTCAAAACACACTGCTTTTTAAATACTCTGGATTAAATTCAATTCAGCATGGGTATTTCTGATACTATTGAAGAGGTATATTTTTTACTGCAGGCAAGAAAGTTCAGAGTACTTATGTCATATATTGAGTATCTTGTACAAGCTGTAAAAAACTTTGGACTTGATTCAAGCTGGATTTGTCCTTAGTATAACTTTATTCGCTGCTCGTTCTGCTGTGATGAGTCTCCACCAAATCCTCCAATTAGTGCAAACTTATAAAATTATAGGCAGATGTAAAATTAATATTTATAAAAAAATGCCTGTGGTTTTGATAACTTGAAACCCTTGGAGCCACAGATGATGTTAGCAGTTAAGATTTGCAGAAAGCAGCCTGTTCAGAAAAACATGAAAGCTTGTGGACTTTCTGATGTGGTAGTTCATCTAGTGATGACCATAAATGTCAATGTTAGTGTTTCTGTGAATTGAAACCATCTGTGATTAACTGCTTAAAATTAATTAGTTTGTATTGGTAAAAAGTAAATAAATAGATAGACATCTAGACATTATTTCCTCAAACGATCACCAAAACACAATAGAAATTTGCAAGATCTACCTCTCATTTCACAATTTTTGAGAAGTCTGCAAATGCCACCACCCTGACAGAGATTTAAATAGGACAGAAATTAAAAGAGCTTATAATGAGAGGGAGAAGTGATACACATCACTTGGTGGCCCTTAAATGCTGCATGTCTGATGGTCAGTGTATCACAGAACAATTTCATTAATACTGGCAAAAGTCCAGGGTAATTTTCCTAACATCAGTGGTGTGGTTACTTTGAAAATATAACAATAGCAATATTTTTTTCTGATGATTCACATTTACATCTAAATCTAATAATCTCAGAATAATGGCTTAGAAAGGATCAGTGCTTGATGTCAGAGGAAAGAGCTGAGCTGGAGTCTTCTTTTTTGCCATCACGGTACACTGGCAACTAAACTGGCGACTTAGTGCTTTATGGAAATCTGGTTTGCTGGACAAATTTCATTCCTTCCTGCAAATTCATTAGGGTTTTCTGTTAGTGACTTTAATGCCTTTTACTGGTCTGTAGCTGAAGTTTTTGGTTTCAAAGTTCTGTTCTTTTCTCAAAAGAAAACTTGGTAGTAGACATGTGTGTGTGCTTGTGCACACCTGTAGCACAGTTAAAGTTTAATAGAATAAAATATTACCACCCTGTTTAGCCAAATATTATTGCTATACGCTGAATGACACATCATTACCAGGAGAACCTTACAAGTTTCTCTTGTGATCAGACTGGGTTGCTGCACAGCTGTGTTGTGAGCCTGGGGACAGCCCAGGAAATCTTCACACAGGACAACTGCAGGGCAATGTGCATGCAGAAGAACTCGAAAACGTTTCAGTGTTAGTTGGGGAGGTGGGGAAGAGGTGTGTATAGAAACTTACTATGTATGTAATATACCATTTCCAGTGTAAGAAGTTTCCATAGATATCTCTTGCAGAAGTTGGAGTGTTTCAGGAGGAACTTGTAAGGTTTTGTTATTTTTCATAATGACAAAATATTCTTGTTTGGTTAAGTATGCTGTTGATTATGAATATCCTATGCCATTCTTGCTTTGTATAATATTGTGGTTTTAAACTTGTGTTTAATTATGCCACTACTGTAATTTTCAAAACAGAATTTGTAATGCTTGGAGAGGAATAAACCTCCCTACCTTCAAGACAAGAGCTTCTCATCTTTTTTTCTCTTTTCTTCCTCTTCTTTTTTCTTTTCTTCTTTTTTCTTCGTGGTGTTTTTTTCCTCTTTTCTGTCCTTTCTTTCTTGTTAAATCAATACTCTTTTATTTCCCTGGAAAATGAATGCTATTTCACATATATATTGAAATTGTATCGCTAATGTTGCTTTTCAGCATCATAGTATTTTAAGCCAGATAACAATTAAGAAAAGAATTACGCTGCAAATATAAAATGCAAAGCTATTTAAAAGCTATGGATAGTTCAGATGACTTGTAAAGTTTAAAGCAGCAGACAGTTGCTTAACTATTTGCACAAAAACACCTGTGCATCTAATATCTATTACAAATGGTGAAATGCAGCCACAGCAGAGGTACTTCTGCTCCTGCACGCGTCACTGCTTTTGGAAATTCCACCCATGTGCTTGCCTCTCTTCTGCAGCTTTGAGAGTCCCACCTGTGGTTCTCTTTTCAGAGCAGCCACATTACAGTACTCTGTGTCACCCTCACAGCTGCTGTTTCTCCTCCTAGCTATACAAGGAGAAGGACAAGTGTACTTTCCTTGCATTTTCAGGAAGAGTATGTCAAGGTCACCAAGAAGAGAGGGAAAGTATTGTACTGATGTCTGCAGTTTTTAGAAAACAGTGTTGGAGGTTGGAGTGCAGAAATGAGGGGCAAAAAGGATTTTTCCTTTTCTTCAGAATTGGCAGCAGATGCTGGTTTTAGTATGTAAACAGCTGTGGAGAAAGGACAATAAGAAGGAAATGATTTCTTAGCAAAAAGCAGATAGTGACTAAGCCGTCGTGTTATGGCTAGCAAATATAAACTGGAAGAAAAGCACCTTAGGCAGCCTCTGGCAACACATACACTGTTGTTAATTGTCTGGGGGATGGTAAGCCAGGTGATTATTTCTTCATCTCCTGCATGTTTTCAGATAGAGGCTGAAAGCATTTTCCAGGGGATTTGCTCTTATAAATAAATAAATACCAATCTTTGGGCTTAATACAGGAATAACTGAATGAAACTTAATGCCCCATGATATATTTTGTTTGAGAAGTTTGAAGGAATTGTGTAGCAATTCTATGGAATACAAAGACTTTTTTGAGACAAGAAAAGGGACAAATTCTTCTCTGAGGTTTATGGTGGAAAGCACAAGAATTGATGGGCTTCAGTGCCGCAAGTTGGACATAAAGAAAAATGTTCCACTTGTCAGAACAGTGAAATACTGGGGGGTAAAACCCTGTGGAAATTGCAGTAATAATTTAGATGTGGTTAACTTTTTCCTTCAGAAAGAGAGATGAACTGAATGACCTCCAAAGTTTCTCCCAGCCTTTTTTTCAGAGAGCTGATAGTGGGTAACATAGCTGTCAAATTTATCTCAAATTTCCTAAATCTTATTCAGGTTATCTTTTACTCCTGCTCAGCCAAAGTCTCTGAACTTGATGTAATACGTCTGTCTAATGCCCTTACATCTAAACAAATGATATTCCATATGTAATTTCAAGAAAATTAGTTACAAACCAGCATCTTCTTTTTAGGTCCTCCTGGGAAAAGAGGTAAGCGGGGAAGAAGAGGAGAGACTGGTAAGTTTTCAGTTTCTTTAGATCTGTTGTTATTTGATGTCTATGTTTTCATGAGCATGAATACCCAGCATGCCTTCCTTTTTAGTTTTATTGCTTATGTGCTTTGAAAGAGAATTCTGAAACTTCACTGGTAAAAAATTGTGACCCTTGGCATATACCTGGTGACTTTCCATATAGTTTATAATACAATGCCTTGGGCAACATTAATTTGTAGGTACACTTCACAATGCTTGACATGGTCCTGATGGCAACACATTTGTAATTGTCAAACCATTTAGGTGTCTTCTCACACTTGCAGAAGTTAGAATAACTCCACATAAGTCAGTAGTTGGAGTACTATGTCAGTGTTACATCAGACCCCCTTGGTTTGAGGCAAACAATTTTATGAGGCAATAAAGAAAGAAATAAAATTCCTTATGCCAAGAATGTTGGATAAGCAGACCACTCTGTATGAGAGAAGCTGTTGTTTACTAGAAATTCATGGCAATTAAGTTCTGACAGAAATCAGAAAAACATTTGTTGGTTTGTTGTCCTGTAGCAGGAAGTTGTTGTAGAACCCTGCAGTTGGTGCATAGCTTGAAATTTCATTTGAGTCAAAGTTGTGAGATGCTGAACATCTCTTCC
>NW_008672948.1:156734-169068 GCF_000695815.1 Acanthisitta chloris
AGGATTGAGTTTTTCATCAAGGTGAACTTTCTGGAGGCAATGCAATAGAAAATGTGCATTTCTATTCTCCTTGGCTGTCTTGTTTAATCTACCAGTTAGGAAAATCTCCCAATCAGCTTGATCTCTGTAAATCTTCTGTAGCCTTTCTTATCTATGTAAATGATCATTTATCTGGCTCTTGAAAACTATTTCTGTATCTTCCTGAATCACAAAACTGAAGCCAAGCCCTGCCAAAGGTTAATACAAATTACCTTGATTTTTCTATTCAGTGCTGGCTTAGTATTTACTTCAGAGAAAAAGGCTATAATCCAGCAGGAAATTCTGTGGTTGAAGATTGAGTTACAAATGATCCTGGCAATTACTTTAGAGGGTGCTCATCAATTCATTTTACTTCCCAAATAAACACGTATTAAACTATTAATAAAGAAAATTGATCTCTCTCATTTAAAAACAGACCTGCATCTTAAAATGCTGTTTAAGAATGTTTGCCAGGATAAAGAAATTGCCTTAGTTGCTTGACAATAAAATTGCATTGTTAAAACCAAAGGGCTGTCAATATTAAAAGCAATCTCAAAGTACAGCTGCTGCTGTTTTATACTCCTTTCGCACTTCACTTTATTCAGAAATTAGAGAGAGGCATAAAAGCTTAATGAAATGCCATTGATTTGGGAGCTGCAGCTGCTCAACTTAATAAGACTGAAATAGATTTGATTTGTGGCCCTTTGATGATGTTTCCAAGAACTGCTATACAAAAGTCTTTGAGGTCTAAATAATTGAAAAACTGTGCAAATATCACTTCACGAAGTGTGGCGTTTTAATGGGGAGGATTTTGTACGTGTGTTTTGAGAGAGAAAGGCAATGAAAAGAAACTTCAGCACTGTCAGGTGGCCACTGAAACATCCCTTTCCAGGCAGAGTCGTAAGGCTGGAAGATGCTGGTACACGTATATCTTGATGAGATGCCCAGGTTAAATGCCAAGGGTACTATGTGCAATTTTGCAGTCAAGCTGTGATCAAATGCCAACTGTGTGGTTAACTGAAACTGGTGATGTGATTACATATGCTTTTGTGGAGCCTGACAAAATTAATTGTAGGCAAGGCTGGTGTTTTTTGACTGGCATGAAATTGCATGGAAATGGATGGAGAAGCAATTTGCATAAGATTGCATGATGTAATTGAAGAACTGGTAAGGTAAGCGCATGCATTTAGGCAGAAGTCATATTTACCAAGCTGCAGAGCACAACCAAAACTAAAGATAACTTGAGTGGGAAAATGTGTACACTGTATTAGCAGTGCTGCTCACTGAGAATCCTGAGGCCTTGTGCTTGACTTCATACATATGTGTCTTTCTTTAATAACTTCGTAAGCTTACGTGTTCTTTTTTCTCTTTTTTTACCCTCTTGCCCTCTCCCCCACCCCACAGGACCTCCTGTAAGTACAGTGATACATTGTTGATTCTTCCAGAATCAGGGACAAATCTCTTAGATCCTGTTAAGTTATCACCATGATAAAATGATAACATGTATCAAGAGGGAATTTTGATATTTATACTTATACAGTAACTTGGAACTGAATAATGTAATCAGAAAGTTCCTCTAAGAAAAAAAGTCTCTAAAACAATAAAGCTTTGTATTCAGCACTCCAGTAGCCACTTGGATCATAATTCCATGTAAGTATGTTAAGTTCATTTTTCTTGTGACTTGATAACAAATATTTTACTGCAGTATAAAAACCTGTGAGTATCCTATATTAAGTTTGGAGTTGGCCACTTTTGCTGGGTGGTGACTTCCTCTGCATTTATCACAAAGTCTTGGTACAAGCTCCCTGTTCTTTGGAGGTATACAGACAGTCCAGCTAATTTCACTGTAATTGCTTCTGAAGCCAGTAAGTGCTTATTTAAAATTAATATTAAATAGTACTATTCAGTTTAATAAGTTGGCTGAATCTTGTGCTAATCCTTCTTGTAAGAAGACAGTTTCTCTCTTCTGGGGTTTTGTGGTTGTTTGGGGTTTTGCTTGGGTTTTTTTGTTTGTCTCTTGTTTGCTTTGCTGTATATTCCCAGAGTAGGTCAAAAGTCTGACTTGAAGGACAGGACTAAGCACATATATCTCAAACATTTATATTTGTCATGCCATCCATGTGCATCATATGGCGTAAGATGTGACCATTTAAACAGTATTTCATTTACAGTTTGGAGACTTCTATGTTTTTTTCTTTCATTGATGTAGTATTTCCACAATATGTTCAAGACTAAATTAACTATTCTATGCTACATGCACATTTAAGAACACGGATTAAATATGTTGAATTCCTGAGTAAAGATTTTTAAAGTGAATGATTTTTTTCTAAGCTGTATATACTGAGAAGTGACATTACTTATCCTTGTAAGATGCTGACCATGTGCTCAGCAATTCATAGTGGCAAATTGATTTAACAAGCCATCAATGAAAAGCCAGGCTTAATGCATAAAGGTGCTGTTTGTTTGAAAGAAACACTGGTTGCCCCAATTTTGTTTGTGGTCCTCCCATGAAACACAAAGAGCAAACATAAATCATGATGCAAGCTATTTTCCCAATAAAAGAGAAAAAATTAAGAAAATAAGCAAGGCAACATGGCAAATATTCACTTTGTGCCTCATTAAGAATGTCTCTGACTTCTGCTCCCCACTGTTTCAGTATAGGTATATTAAAAAACAGTACAAAAAAAAACCCCAAAACAAAAAAGTCTCAATCATGGCAATATTAACAAAAACCTGAAATAGCTTCCGAACATCAATAATTTTAAGAAGTATCTGACTTTGAATTCAGTTTCATATTCAAAACTTACAAGTCTTCATCTTGCTGACATGGAGGAAGGGTTTAGGTTATTAGAAGACCTTTAAAAATGTAATTTTTCTTCGTAGTTCACTTTTATATTTCCATAGACACTGTCTAGGGGCAACTGTTGTGAACTTACTTACTGTTTTCACCTGGGATACTGTGGTAATAGTTTTCATTTAAAATATCAAATATTTCTATATCCCCCATAACACTGCATGAAATTAGATGTATGTTGTATTTTCAAAGGCTGTTGCAGTGCTCTGTTTATTTTCCTTGTACATGACTACTGAGTGTCACATAATAGCAGGCAAAGGCTGGGGAATTCCAAATTTTTTTATGATCTTTTACAGCAATCTCAAATTTCTTATTTGGCACCTATATTGTAGTGGAATCTAATACTTTACTGCCTAAGCACTAAACTTTTTTTTTTTTAACCACATATTGCCCTTCAGTCTACATGGATAATGCTGTTCATAGAAAAAGCAATTTCAGTGAGCATCAGAAGTAGCCTGTAGCCTTTTAATTAGAGGGTTTATTTAAGTTTAAATGTATAATTAGCCTTGCCAAAGCCTCATTTCTTCAGTGTGTAGTACTTATATTTATTGGCTTGAAATACCATCACATATAAAAAATTAGTAAATATGCAAATTATAATATGTCTGTAATGTACTCTGCATGTTTGTTATGTCATGTGTCACAACTGTGTTGTTAATGTGTGTAATACCATTTCATCTCATTCAACCAGGGTCTACCAGGGCGAAATGGCTATCCGGTAACTTATCATATATTTATGATAGTGACTTATGATTACTGTAAAATCATGTTGTTATATTTTGATTTTTCTTTATTACTGTCCAAAGAGACTTTTTTTTCTTTTTTTTTGGGTTTCTGAGATGCCTAGAAAGTGCAGGACTTTCCTTTAAAAACAAAACAAAATAGAAAAGCTTTGTCAAGTTTTTGACGATAACCAGATTGTTTACAATGCATAAATGAAGTGCACTGATTGTTTGATGTTGTACATATTTTGTGTTGTTTCTGCATTCTCACATAAAAACATAATTTTTATTGTAATTAAAAAACAAAGTAAGCTATTGCATCTCAGTTTTCCATATTAGAAACAGTACTGTTGCCATAAGGAGCCTCTGAACCCTTTCTTTTAACTCTGTCCTGTTTCTCTTGACTGCTTCATTCAGCACATTTTGAGCAGAGTGAAATAGTATGGCAGAGGTCCTAGCAGTTGGCTGCATTGCCTATCACGGAGTAATTTTCTGATAATGGATGCAATTCATTTTTCTGTCAGTTTCATTCATATCTTTAGGATTCATTGTCTGAAAAAATATATGAAATAATGCATCTTTCTATAATCTATTAATAATATATTTCTTTTAAGTAGTCAGGCAATCTGTCTGCAGTGCCCCATTCGAGGCAAGAAGTTTATGCCTGCTGTCATGTCAGTATTAGAAACCAAGTGACAAAATGTGTTAGTGGATTCATTTCAGAGACAATATGTGTGCACTATGTGGTGACTGTTGAAATATAATAATAACCTTACTTAAAGCACTGGATAGTGTACCTTGAAAAGCCCTCCCATACTGATTTGTCTATGTATTTCAGACAAAATATATTTAATCTTTCAGTGAATTTTAAAAATATTTCCATTGGTAAATATAAATTGCATACCTTGAGCATCATATCCCCATCCAGTCTGGCCTTGAACACTTCCAGGGATGGGGAACACTTCTCTGGGACATCCATAGCTTCTCTGAACAACCTGTTCCAGTTATCTCACCACTCTCATCATTAAAAATTTCTTCCTTATGTCCATTGTAGACATCTCCTCAGTTTAAAATCATTGCCCCTTGTCCTGTCACTACAGGCCTTGGTAAAAAGAAAAAAAAAAAGTTATTTCTCCACCTTTCTTACAGGCCCCTTTTATGTATCAAAGTGCTGCAATAAAGTCTCCCCAAAGCATTCTCTTCTCTAGGCTGAACAGCACCTACTCTCTCAGCCTGTCTGCATAGAAGAGCTTTCCATCTCTCTGATCATCTTTGTGGTCCTAATCTGGACTTGCCCCAGTAGTTCCTTATGTTTCTTATGTTGGAGGCCCCAGAGCTGGACACAATACTCCACAGACCCCACGTCACATGAGAGTGGAGCAGAGAGGGAGTCACCTCCCTTGACCTGCTGGCCACACTTCTTTAGATGCAGCCTATTTCTGTGCTTTTATCTGGGCATCTTCTGTAGTTGCAGAGTAAAGTTACCAATGGATCATCATGCAATGTCCATCTTTGCTATTACAAACACTTAAAAGTCAGCTGATGAGGAACCAGTATCAAGAAACCTTGGATGAACCGAAACCATTGTCAGATTTCCAAGTAAGCATTCCAATTTCTCTTAGAGTGCTCTGTCTGTATAGGGGAGTGCACGTTTGTTTTCTTGAAGAGATTTGTTGTGGGATCTGAAAACAATAAATGTTCTTTGAAGCCATGTTATTGAAATTACTGGGTCTAATAGTGGTATTGTTATGAGTAAACTTTAGTCTGACTGCATTTCTGTGTATGTGTGCAGCCACTCATGCGTGCAAAGGCAGATGTGAGCCTACAGTAGTGGTTAGTACTGACTGAGCACTCCTGTCTGCTTGAAAATGACTGGGAATAAAATTTGGCTTTGATTCTTGAAAGTTGTCACATGGCTGGATGTTTTGATCTTTTCAGTTACGGTCATATCCTCCTGCTTTGAATGGGAAATATGTAACTGCATGTGCAATGCATTTTAAAAGTACTTATACAGCCCTGTAGAGCTCTATGAAAAGGCTATTAGTGTTTAAAGTTATTTCTCCAGAGTCCTATTTAACTCCTGTAGAAACCTTATTGCTTTAATCTGTATTGGATTTTATAGGATTTTCTGTGAGGATAGTGAAGTATATCTGCCACATATAACCTAAAAAAGCTGTCTGCTCAATAAGCTAAAATCTAGCATTGCAATCCCACAAAAGCAAGTGGCTGTTTTCTCCAAGGCTGAAGCTTTCATTGCCTGTGCACATTCTAATTTTAAAGGTACCTTAAGAATTAATAACAGTAAAAGAAATTACAGTGAGAAATCTAAGTTTCCAGGAAGATATAGTATCAAAAATCATGAAAATAAGCTGGACTTACTTCTAATAAGTACCACAGTTATTAAGGGGTTTATAGGACCACAATTAACTGGTTATTATGTAAGGCATGATGACAATTAGAAAAAAACGTACACTTGTACAGCTCCTTTTTTCCCTCATTAAAAGCTTTGTACAACAGACAGTGACCAAATTCAGAGTTGCAAGTCTTTCAGCATGAGTTTAAAATTGAAATAGGCTACCACATATTCTCAAATAAAAAGGAAAAAAAAAAAGAGTACAGCAACTGTAGAGAATGAGATGACAAGCAGTTGTTGCAGGGATTTTGTATGACATCACTTGAAAATATACTTCCCCCACAAAAAAATTCCCCAACAACCCAACCACTAAAACCCCCAGCAACTTGTGAATGCAGCAAAGAGCCCAAATGCATAGAACATGTAGTACTCTGCAGGAGAAAAGGAAATGTATAAACTGATTGAACGGATAGCAGTTATTTACTGTTTTCCACTGAAAAACAGAAGCAAACAGAAAGGTTTTCCTGCCACTTTTTCCAAGCTGGGGTACAGGTCAAGCTCAACATCCAGGTAAATCATCCTGGAAATTGTCACATGTGTGGTGGTAAAGCTGCACTGTCTTCAGAGTTAAGTGTCAGAATATGAAAATGCCCAGATAGTGTTATTTTATAAAAGAGAGCATTGGGGAAATGTCTTCTACATCTCTCCATGATGTCAGTCAGCAGAGAACCTTAAGTATTTAGAAGAATTTTAGGCACTGTGGAGGGTAATGGCTGCTCCAGGTGACCATGTGCCTTGTATTAAACCCCAGTTCTCCTAACATTCTTGTTCCATCTTCAAGAAATGTAGACAGATTCCTCTATTGCAGAAGTGTCTAAATTAGAGATTGTTCTTCTGTAACTGTAAAATATCATCACTTGTTAAAACCTGAAATGTAGATCTTAGATATTTCCCCTGTCATTAATTTCAAATTTTGCTAGTTCTTGAAAGACTCTCTTACCTCAAGACAAAAACCTGACAACACTTAGGACTACAGGTAGAGAATTTAAATTAGTCTTTAGCCTGATATAATTCCTTCTAGATCAGAAAATCTCTTGATCATCACACTTCTGATCTTTGCACCCATAAAAACTTGTCCCAATACCATAAGAAAAGCTGTTATCTTCATATGTAAAGAATTTCAGATTGCTATTAGAAGGCTCTAATTTCCCCTCACCTCCCTTTCTGTTCCTGAATTACAAGAGGTAAAGAGAATTCCAGGGAGAACACCTAAGGTCTATGAGGCATTTGAGTTGGAAGAAATAGGCTTGGCAGGGAAGAACATGAAAACCTCTCTTGTAAGAAATTGGGGAAAGAAGACATTTTCTGCTGTGTTGCTTTGTCTTTGATGGTGCTTCATGTTTTGTTTTCTTCTATGGCCCCAGATTGGGGCTGTGTAGGCAAACGTGTAGTAAGTAGCAGTTTCTGAATATATATAAAATAAATCCTATCCAAATGCAGGTTTTTCAGGCTCAGAAACTACAGCAGCTCAGTTGCTGTAAAGCAAATAGAACTGGAATAATCAAAAGAGAAGAAATCAGCAAAGATGATGAGTTTTTAATCTGTGATTAAACATAGCCTATGCAATATTAAGTATTTTTGCAACAGCTGTGGTGTTTCTAGTAGCTGGTCAGATCTCCTCTTTTTCACAATTGCAATATTAAGTATTCTTGCAACAGCTGTGGTATTTCTAGTACCTGGTCAGATCTCCTCTTTTTCACAATTGTACTAAAATATAAATGTCTAAACTCTAGAAGCAGCTATCTCAATTTCTGAATACTAAAATATAAATATCTAAGCTCTAGAAGCAGCTATCTCAATTTCTGATCTTACCCTGAGGATTTGGCTTGGTGATCCTACAGAAATTTCCCCCTTACCCTGAAGATGTGGCTTGGTGATCCTACAGAAATTTCCCAATCTACAGCATTTCTTTTTTCTTAACAGGTGTCTTCACAGACCTCTACAGCACTTCTTTTTTTCTTAACAGGTGTCTTCACAGACCACCTTTTATTTTTGCCATTTGCCCAAATAACTCTTAGACATATACCAGCAAAATGTTTGCAATAAATTTCAGGTTTGGTAGTGAAACATTGATAACTACTTCAGGTTTTAGGGTTTTTTCCCATTTAAATGCACAAAAATTCAAAACATCTGGAATCTCAAAAGCTTCTTTGCCCTGTGATTTTTAGGAGGTTTTTTTTTCTCAGTTCTATATACTTTATCCTTATATTCAGTCCTGGCAGAGGTGATTGGTTTGTTAGGCATAAGAGTTTAAGCTGATCCATCTGCCTCAAACTCCTTGCTTGTTCTCAGTGAGTGGAAAGAATCCTCTACTTTCTGCAAAGAGATACAGTTGGCCAGCTGTCCATCTCAAAACGTTCCTGGGTTTATAGGTTTATTTATTTGGAACCATGTACTCCTTGTCCATTGTTCCAAAAAGTTGCCAGTTTATGTTCATCAGAAAATGAGTGACTATTCTGGATGAGTGTAAAATGAGTCCTTACACCATTTTTTTCTTATTTCACATAACCTCTTTCCATCAATATGTTTACCATGACTACTGGAACTCTGAATACTCTTGCCATGGTATACCAAAACTCTACATACAAGCTGTTCATTAGTGAGTCTTCGAAGAATTTACTTCAGCTCATGTGGAGTGTAATACTAATCTGTCACAGCCATAGCCTAGGGCTCTTTGTATGCTGTACACAAGTACTACAGTCTTACCACAGAGGCTTGTAATGAGAGTTGGACTTCTCTAGTATACTCAGGCCAGCAACTGCAGGAGTAAAAGTTGGGGAGATAAGCTATTCAGTTCCACTCTCACACATGAAGGTAAGCCAGTTTTTTACAGCTATTGGCAGAGGATGTTTTCAGTCTTTTCCAGGGATACATTCATGTTGTGTTTAACCCCAGCTAACAATGAACTACCATGCAGTCATTTTCTCACTCCCTCACCAGAGGGATTGGGGAGAGGATCAGAAGGGTAAAAGTGAGAAACCTCATGGGTTGAGATGCAGACAGTTTCATAGGGAAAGCAAAATTTGTTCACTACTTCCCATGGGCAGGCAGGTGTTCAGCCATCAGGGAAGCAGGGCACCATCCTGCTTAATGACTTCTTGGGAACACAAACACCACCACTCTGAACATACCTGACCTTCCTTCTTCCCCCAGCTTTATACACTGAGCATGACATCAGATAGAATGGATTAGGTCAGTTGGGATCAGCTGTCCTGGCTGTGTCTCCTCCCAGGTTCCCACATATCCCTCAACTCCCTTGTCAATGTGGCAGTACTAAAAGCAGAAAACACCTTGGCTCTGTGCAAGCACTGCTTAGCAATAACAAAAAAAACCTCTCTATTATCTCTCCTGTGTTTAGCACAAATCATAAGCATAGCTCCATACTAGCCACTGTGAAGAAAATTAATTCTACCCCAGTCAAAGCCAGCACAGTCTGTCAAGTCCAAAACTCTGTGATAGTTGTAGCTACTGGAGTTGATTGTTCTAATTGATGGATACCAGTATGACCCTTTTCAAGCCAGACAAAGGTCTACCAGAGGTGCATCACTGGCTTAAGTATGAATTTTGTCTTGATATCAAACCATAGATATGGTCCTCATTGCAGTTTCTAACTGCATTGTCAAAAATTACATTCTGGCAGTTAATATTCTGATATGTAAAAGGGGATAAGGTCCATTCTGTAAAAAAGTGAGTTACACTTTTCTTGCTTGCAGCTGTTGCCATCCTGTAGTGTTGATTAGTAGTCCTATAGTCACAAGTTGTGCCAGTTTGTTCCTGGAAAACTTTAATGACACCTCAAAAATTTTCCCAGCAGTCATGAGACAGTGTATCAGAATTTCTCAGTAGCAGTATCCTTAACAATCCTCAGTGGTGTTCCCAAATAGATGTTTCAGTTTAAATGGGTGCAATACACACTTGCTGCCAAGGAGGTTAACTGTAATATTTCTGTGCCATAAGAACTAGAAGAAGGCTGTAAAAATGTGGTAAATTTAAGAAATATACTGTATCTGAGTAGTTACTGATAATATTCAGCAAATAAATTTCCAGGTTTTTTAACAAATTGTGTGAGAATCTCTAAATTTGCATGGCTGATCAATAGTTGTGGCCTTTTTAATGATGTCAGTCACATTCATACAAGAATATTTTTATGACCTTTGGATCTATGAATAATATGTAATATAATTCACAGTTTAATTTCTTTGTATGCCAGTATTTTCACAGTGATTGAAGATAATCATAAAAGTTGACTCAAACAGAAAATTTTGAGACCTCTTAAGATACATTTTATGTCATAGGCACAAAGCTGCACATCAGAACATTTATTAGCTTCCTCCAGTTGCCATTCTCAGTGAACCAGGGGCTGAATCCTCTCATTTGTTACATTTGTGTAATGCTGAATGCATAAATAAGAGAAGGCAGTGTTTATTTCTGCAGCTCCCTGGAGGAAGCTTGAAGTGCCCCAAGCTATTCCATATCTGTGACTGTGATAATGAAGGAACAACTGCCTCATCTTTGAAAGCCAGCAATATAAAAAGATATTTCTACCCTTTTCCTCACTTAGCTTATAAAAAGAAATTGCCATAGATAAGTTAAAGCAGAAAGTTCACATGGTGACTTAAGAAAATTACTTGTGCTGCAATAAATGCCTGCCTACATAGTGTGTCCTGGTTTAAACTTATTAAGCTTTCTAAATTATTTTAGTCTATTTTATATCTAGCATTACACATAAGGATGTAGAAAATAGACAGAATATAAAACCAGCATTATAACAGATAACCTCAATGTATGATTAGTAATAAAGACAATTGTTGCCATATGCTGGATCTACCTAGACCCTGTTTAAATGAGCAGTTTCCATCTCGGATGCATGGACTCCTGTATTGGAAAATCCACATCTCTGTGTGAGTCTTTCTAAATGTCAGTGTGTGATTAAAAACTGAGCACAAAATGCTAGGATGTTGAGGGCTAGTGTGAGTCAGTACAGTTTTGATTCACAGCTGACGTCAATCCAGAATGACACAACACCATATATCTATCAGATAAATCATCATAGCTGATGGTATAGGTGTAATTTAAGAATCAAATGTATTTTTTCAGTGCTTTCCTCTGCAGATTTAGAAATTGTTCTTTTCTGTTTCACAATAAAGCATGTGTAGGTAGAGAAAGGAATTAAGCTGTTTTGTCATTTGTTTGACAGCATACATACATTTCTGGTCTCTCTGGGCTAATTCACTGACTTCAGCTTGGCAGCTGATCAAGTGCCATGCAGAAGATCTTCACATTTATGCTTTGACAGGCTTAATTAATGCTTGAACTGTACCTAAGATCATTCATATTTGCTTTTTGTTGAGCATGCCACTTGAAATTTCCCAGTCATTTCCTCCCAAGGAACGATGTACATAGCTCTTCTGTGTAACAGAACAACCACCTTGGAGCAAAAAATTTCCCATTCCTCCCAAGGAACCATGTAGGTAGCTCTTCTGTGTAACAGAACAACCACCTTGGAGCAAAATTTTGTGTTCCAAAAGAATTTTAATTCTAGGCCTCTTTTCTCAATTTATGTTTGATAGTTGCACGTGGATGTAGAGTGATTAACCAGTGATGGTTAAAAATGCCTCTTGCAATTTACCTGAACCATCACTTTCTCACAAGGTTAAACAATTACATGTAGGTAGCTCTTCTGTGTAACAGAACAACCACCTTGGAGCAAAATTTTGTGTTCCAAAAGAATTTTAATTCTAGGCCTCTTTTCTCAATTTATGTTTGATAGTTGCACGTGGATGTAGAGTGATTAACCAGTGATGGTTAAAAATGCCTCTTGCAATTTACCTGAACCATCACTTTCTCACAAGGTTAAACAATTACAGTAGAAATTGTGTGTTTAATTGCTTAATGCATGGACTTGATGACCTTAGAGGACTTTTCAAACCTAAATGATGCTACGATTCTATTTATATCTGTCAAAAATGGGAAGGGAATTACTAAACCATCCTGTAAGAATTCTTAAGTCATCAGTTCCTTCACTTGGAAGGAGGGTTGCAAGCATGATTCTATGACTGTCTTTCATGCTGGATTTTTCATTTGAACTTTTGATAAACTGAATGATAGTTTAAATGTTCAACCTAGCTGAGGTGAAGGGATATAAAATTTCATTGAAGAAACTTGTTCCAAAATTGCTGGACAAGGTGGTTGAATTCTGTGATTTTCAGAAAGTGTGAGGTGGAAGTGTTTCCTTGAAGCTGTTTGCACCCCTGCTTCCCCCAGCAGTCAGTGTTCAGTTCCCATTTAAGAGAGAGGTGATTGCAGAGGGACCTGGATAGGCTGGAG
>NW_008672949.1:0-31542 GCF_000695815.1 Acanthisitta chloris
GAAAAGAAAAGAAAAAAGAAAAGAAAGTCTTCCACTATCTAAAGACAGGTTATATAGAAGGCAGAGCCATACTCATCTACTCTTTTTATAGGCATACAGCAGAATCCACACAGTCACAAGCTGCAGCATGGAAAATCACAGGATGCAGTAAGAAAGCAATTCTTAACAAAAAGAATGGCTAAGCACTGAAACAAGCTTTCAAAAAAGGATATTGAATCTCCATCCTAAGAAATTCTTTGGATAAAGTCCTGGACAATTTGATATTATCTTGAGGCTAGACCTACAACTGAGCAGAAAGTTGGACTAGGTGACCTTCAGAGATCTCTTTCAATCTACATCTTTCTATGATTATGTGAACTGTTGTGTTACAGTGTTTTCAGGACATAGTTTCAGATTTATAAAACTGCATCCTTCTGGGGCAGAAAAAGTATTAAACTAATTCACATCATTCATCAAACCTGAATGTGGAGTTCTCAAATTAAAATATTCTTGTGGCTGACATTCTGTGAACAGTATAGAAAATTGCTAATTTTTAGTGGAAAAAGAGTGGCTGCAGAACATATGCGTAATACAGAATTTTCAGTGTCTTCTCCCTTGAATCCTTCATACCAAATAAAATAGATTTGAAGATTTTGTTTATCTATGTGCCAACCAGACCTATAAGTGGACATTCAGAAGTAATGGAATTGTTCTTCAAATTCAAGCTAATATCATGTTTTGTGAAAACTTAATTAACTTCTTTTTTCTTTTTTTTTTTTTTAATGAACAAAATAAAGCATCTCTTCACATTCAATGACCTTAGTCAATCTTGTTTATATTGTCAAGTGGCAAGTTATTTCAGGGAAAGATATTTGTGGAACAGGGAAATAACAGCTGATTTGAATAAAGAACTCTTATTACTAAGTACTCAATAATTTTATCAAGTGGTAGTCTTAAAACTTGTTTTTCTACTTTGTATCATTATATTATTTATTAAAATATCTGTTATTTAGTTTATTATAAATTGTATTTACCTGGAGGAGGGAAAGGATTCAAATATTCAATGTGTTTCTTTGAACTTGTCCAAGCTTCTCTACTGCCTTAGAGGGATCTCAATCAGCTTGAAGAATGATTGGATTTGGAGATATTTAATTGCTTTATTACAGGTTTATAGAACATCTGCATTTTGAATTCTATGTATATATCTCATAGTGAAAAATGTACCTACAAACGAAGGGCCACTTTTAACTGAAACACTTGCAATAAGGCTAATGATTTCTTTTCAGAATTAGATGTCAAAACAAAGATCTCAGGTATAACAAAAAACTGAGAATCTATCATCTCTGGAGGAGGGTCAGGCAAGTTGGGAAGACTATAAGGATACTGAGAGGTCATGTAGGGAGAAGATTAGAAGGGCCAAAGCCCAGCTAGAACTCGATTTGGCCATAAAAGTCATCTTGGCCAGTATCAAGAACAGTGTGGCCAGCAGGACTAGTGGAGTACCCTGCATTGGCGAGGCCACAGCTCAAGTACTGTGTTCTGTTTTGGGTCCCGTAATTAAAAAAGGACATTGAGACACTGGAGCAAGTCCAACAAAGGGCAATGAGGTTCATAAAAGGCCTAGAAAACATGTCATATGAGGAACAGCTGAGGGAATCGGGTTTGTTTAGCTTTGAGGAATGATGGCTCAGGGTTGACCTCATTGCTCTCTACAGCTACCTGAAAGGGGCTTGTAGAAAGATGGGGTTGGTCTCTTCTGCCATGCCTGCAATGATAGGACTATAGGGAGCAATCATAAGGTGAGACGGGGGAGATTCAGATTAGATGTCAGGAAAACTTTTTTCACTGTTAAAGTGGTCAGGCACTGGAATAGATTGCCTAGGAAGGTGGTGGAATAACTGTCCCTGCAAGTGTTTAAGAGGCATCTGGATCCGGTGCTGGAGGATATGATTTAGGGTTCAACAGTTACAGCAGAGTGGTTGGCTAATGGTTGGACTAGATGATCTTAGAGGTCTCCTCCAACCTTTATGATTGTATGATTCTAACTCTTTTCTACTGAACATGCATGACTTCACCACAAAGTTGCAATTTCCATGTAGGGGTTGTACAAACCTCTACAGTCCTGGCATCCTCTACTGCATCCCTCTGAAACATATTTGATGTTGCTAAGAAGCACTGGTGAGAATAGAGGACCAATGACCTTCATTATGGAGTAATAACTCATCTTCTATTCCTACTCAATATCCACAACAGTCCATGCTACTGCCTGTAGGAAGCCACTGCTGGGACATCATCTCAAAGTATCACATCGTAGATGCATCGTAGAATCAGAGAATCATAGAATGATTTGTGTTGGAAGGGACATCTAGTCTAACTACCCTGCAATAAGCAACCTTACCTTAAATGTTTCCAGGGATGGGGCAGATACCACCTCTCTTGGCAACCTGTTCCAGTGTTTCACCAGTCTCATAATAAAACATTTCTTCCTTATATCTGGTCTAAGTCTACTCTTAGTTTAAAACCATTACCCTTTATTATAACAAGCCCTGCTAAAAAGTCTGCCCTCATCTTTGTTATAAGCCCCTTTTAAGTACTGAAATGCCACAATGAGGTCTCTCACTACTGATTCAAGTGTCAGCTAGAAACTGAGGTGGGCATTTTAGACCTGCCTTAGGTTACCATTTGTGGTAGAGTTGTTTTATGGAAGGTTGTTTTCCAGACAGATACAAAAGAAACCTCTGTGCTCAAATTGCATTGATTTAGTCTCTGCAGGCTGCTGATCTAGCTTTGGCATAACCTGAAGTTCTGTCACTAAAAATT
Organism: Acanthisitta chloris; assembly: GCF_000695815.1. Classification (NCBI taxonomy): domain Eukaryota; kingdom Metazoa; phylum Chordata; class Aves; order Passeriformes; family Acanthisittidae; genus Acanthisitta; species Acanthisitta chloris. The sequence goes on from NW_008672949.1 coordinate 2,800, forward strand.
GCCCAATGTGACCTGCTCTTGATAATATCTGGCAAATTGTGGCACTGGTCTGTATTGGCCATGTGTTTTGGTGATCCATAGAGAGCTTGCCAGTGTGTCACAGGAGCAAACTGTTTGTTGCACAAGGTTTAAATCAAATCAGGCATTAAAGTAGTTTATTGATTTATTAATGACATTCAACTGTCAATCAGTGAACCATATGTTCAAGATCATTATCAGCCATAAACTAGATACCAGACACTTAAAAAATGTCAGTGAACTCCTATACATTTTAAGCACCTTTTTATAACTAATGTCAAAGTATTCTAGTTTCCACATGTATCCACAGTTTCATGTACACACACCCCCTCTACAGTGCATGCAGACACACATCTCTCCTGTGTGTGGGGGCTCCACTACTTATTTACACCTTTTTTGGGAGACAGTGTGGCTCTTGCTCTACATCTGTCCAGTTCCCTGGTATCTATATGCCTGCAAGAAAGACTACAAGCCTAGAGGGAATATACCCCACCAAATCAAACCAAAACAAACAAATAACTCCCGCCCCCTTAAAATGCAACAAAACTCAAACACAACCCAAACCCCCCAAAAGCTTTCACAGTATAAATAATGGGAATCATACCCAAATGCTGTGGGATTTGACAACCCAGAAAGTGGTGAGGCTGCTGCACCTCCATGCCCTCAGATACAGCCAGTAGAAAGGCTGAAGATCCAGACCCTATAGGCACAGGCACACAGAGAACACATATACACCATATATACACATTCAGACACACAGATCACAGACAGGCAGACGTACACACACACACAGATCATTCACAAGAATAGACAGCACCAACAGTCTCATCCTGCTCCCCTCTGGTTCAGAAAGAAGGAGGTCCATTGACAAGAATATGTTTATGCACACACAGACACATCCAGAACTCTCTGGGACTCCTCTGGTCCCAGGAAGCAAACAGACTGTGGTCCTGCTTTTAAAGACACTCCTGGCTCCCAGACCATTTATTTCATCTACACATAGGTCAGTCTGGTTTTTTTGCTGACACACACTCCTTCACCCACACACTCTTCTGGAACAATGGATGCATGGGTCACTGACTCCTCATCCCACCCTAGTATCTGACACTGGGTTTCACTCTGGTTGTTTCAATCTCTATCACCCAGTTGCTGGCAGCCAGACCCACATTAGTTTTGGTTGCTTGCACCACAGACATATGAGCTCTCCAACCCATGATCTGACTCTAGTTGCTTGTACTCTGCTCCTCATATATGTGCGCACACACACGCACACACACACACACACACACACACACACACACACAGAGGTGCACACACATACACACAGACACAGAGTGAATAGGGAGTTCCTCATACAGGAAAAGTGTTAGGAATTCGGTAAGAATTCTGACCAGACACAGAATATGGTCAAACAAGTGCACAGATCAACAAGTTATTTACACATGGTCATCCCTTTTAATCCCCTTACCACTCTGTTCTCACATAGTTGTTCCTCCTCCAAACAACTAAATTCATGCCTATCATTGCCTTTGTTTCTATATTTGATGACGTCCCTTCCTCTGAGTTCTTCATTTGTATTCCTGCCTGTTACTGTGTTAACTATTCTCTCGTGATGTGTTTGGGAGCATCCAGGAGGACTATTCGGGTTCTTCCATCTGCCATTTTCTTTCTGTGCTCCTTTGTGGTTTGTGGAGATAAGCTTTTATCACACAGCCTAACAAGGCTCAGATCAAGACACTGGCAGGAAGGGTTCTCACACAATGATGCCTATATGAGAATGATTTTTCTCATTTGGCATCATATTCAGTGGAGGCTTGATTCAGCTAGTGAACACTGTCATCTAGCTGTTCAAGTTCAGCATCCAGCTGACACTCCAAGAGAATGCAAGTTGTCTCTGCATTTTGTGCCATGCCTGCCAGCACTGTACAGATATCTTGGATGTCCTAACCCACTGCAGTATATTTAAGTTGCTGAGTCATACACCTAGTGCTTGTCATTATAATCATTCCATAGGTTCCTTTGCTGTATGGTGTTTTGACTACAATGTGACCAGGAGTCCAGGGTCCACCTGACTAGTATGTAGACACAGACATGTATACAGATTTTCTGAAACTGAATCTCTACCTAGGTTTCACTAGCAGTTTTTTAGTGCTCTATGGTAGGAAAAAAAAAAAAGATGCTGGAGTAATGCTGCTTTTTATAACAGGAGCAAAATTACTTGTTATCAAATTAGCATGCTCATTACAGCAGACAGGATAGAAAGCTGAAGGCAAAGGGACTGATAAAGCCTCATGGGAGAATGGGGATATATGCAGTTTGGACTTGTTTGTGCTGTTCTATACCCTCTACTGCATATCACAGAGGTGCAAAGTAAGAATGAATGCTTTCATTATGATTTTCTGTGTAATGAAGACTGTTTTTTCATTTTACTGACACTGGAAATACATAACTGAATTATCAGCATAATGTTTAGTTTAAAATATTCATGTATTAACTTTCAAACAAGCTGTAATGTGGTTCATGATGCACAGTGCACTGTTTCTCTGTGTTTAGTTGAAGCAATTAATCTGATGATAGAAAAGGCAGATTCAGCAAATGAGGTTTTAACAAATCTGGCTTTTGCAGATCTGGGGCCCTGAAGCACCTGCTCCCGCAGTTTGTCCCAGTGTGAAAGGCTGATCAAGCACTACGTTACTGCTTTTAGCACTGCACTGCTCGGACTACAGAACCATCCTGCCCTCTCTTCAGATCTCTAGGAAGCTTTATGCCTCCAGGGTATCTTGACCTTATGGGGACTTCAGGACAAAGGTCCTTCAGGACCTAAGGGCCCCTCAGTACCTAGGGAGTGAACATTCATCAGGGGACACTAATGGGTAATTTTAAGGATGAAGACAGTTTCAGCTCCATCTAGTCCATGAATGAGGATTACTAGGAATAAAAATGAATCTGTGCATTTTTATCCTGCTCTGCACTCGCACACAAATATCAACCTGAGGTACAGTATCTAATGAATCAAAACATTTTTTCAAGTTCTGTTATTTCTCCCTCAGCTTGCTAAACCAGTGATATCAACAGATTTTTAAAGGATAAACAATATTTTGCTGGGGCAGCAGATCTATGAATACACAGGAGAAACAGGTGCAAGGGATGTAGAGGAAAGAAAGATGCTGAGATGATAATACATGAAACTATAGCATTGTATTTCATGATGAATTTTAGCTTAAGTCCTTGCTGAAGGACAAACCAGATTTTTGTTTCATCATTATGGATCTTCAAGAAAACTTTCAAATAAAGTCCATCATTCTGTTTCCTGTGAAATTAAAGCACAATGCAGAAAACATAAATAATATCTTGGATGTTGGGAGAACTTAAAAAGAGCAAAAGCCCTGTGATTTCTCAAGAAGGCTTCTTCTCTTTGCTATTATTGGGGGGGGGGGGTTTAATTCAAAAATTGCTGACTTAAATCCACATCTGAGTCTGTAAATCCATGGTGGTAGATCAAATATCCTACATAGGGTTTTCATTTGTAGGCAAAGCTAAAAGAATGCTAACTTGTATCCCAAGTTGAACAGCTATTCATCTTGGTCTTTTATTCTAGACCAACTCTTAGAGGGTCAGGTAGAATGAATCTACACATGAAGTACCTTTCAGATGATTTACACAGCTCATTCTGTCTGATCTCTGCCATTTGCATGCGTTTCCAGGTCTCTGATTCTTCATTTATGCACTTATGCAAGGTCTGCCCCTGTACTAATCAATTTAAAGTGGTAGGGAATGTTCACAATGAGACTGTCATCTGAACTGGTCATTCATGTGGCTAAAATATTAAAATAGTTTCTCATGTAAAAATGTCATATGCCATTTAACAACACTTTCCATAACAAATTCCAGTTTTGGCCCAAGATTTGGCGTAATCCATGGTCTAGTTCCAATTAGCAAATAGCAAATATCAACCCTAACTGGAATGGGCTTAAGAATTTCAAATCTGGGGCATAGGTATTTTTACATTACTTGGACTGAGCACACAACTAAATAATTTTACTGATAGCATAGATATAGCCAATGTTCTGACTCAAATGATTATGATCTCTACACTGCTAAGCAGATTAATCAGTATTTTGGGGGTAAAATTCTGCCTCAAGTTAATGAAAACTTAACTCTTTCTCTGAAAAATGGACACAAACCTATCTGCATTTTTCAGAAAGTGGGCTTTCTTCTGTTTATTAGTGTTTCTCACTATGGTTGCAATAGCAATTCAAAAAGTACTTAAAACTTTTATTACAAACTTTGCTACTTTGGGACCTATACAAGCAGCAAATTTATGAGAAGACATAGGACAGCTTTTCAAAACAAGTCTATTTTTATTACTCAACTGGAATGTAAAGTTTTATGGGTTGGAATTCAGAAACAAAAGATTTGATGTCCATATTAGCAGTATTGTGTTCTGATGAGTATGAGGCTTCATCTCTGTCTCATGCCTGAGCAGCAGAGTTTTTATCACTAATATCCTATTGAGACAATTGTTTGTTCTAAATTCTGCTCATGCTGTTTTCATATGCTTCCTCAGTCAGGTATTCATTAAAACTTGATATATAGTCATTCATCTTTCATTGTACTGTTAAAGTAACTCTAACCCACTGTTCAGATTTTTGTGGCTCTTTTGTGCCAATACAGACATGTTCATTTGCATAATGTTGGCCTCTTATTTCCTTTTCATAGGCATGGAATTATCTCCTCAGCCATGAAAAATAATAAAATAGTTTTTTTAGAAAAAATAGATATAGAAAAAATGAGATCTACTTAGCTTTTAATGGAAATAATGTGGAGGGTCTTAATACGCTGCACACTACCTATATCTCACTGATTTGTCATGGCATTATGTGCACAGCATGCTCAAGCAACACCTGAAAGCCCTGTTGATTGAATATCTGCCACTATATGTAGTAAGCAGGACTTTGCAAGATCTTTGAGGCTTTCAAATCTAGGCTTGTGTTTCAATACCTCCAAATTCCAGGTGGATTGGGAACTCCCAAAAAACTCCTTTCTCTGTCCGTCTTCATTTTCTCCCCTAAACTACCTTCTCCTGCAATTGTTCCTACTGATAGAAAACCTAATCTCCCAATTAGGACCTTCAATGTGAAAAAACAAGGCGGCTAGAGTTGTGAGATGTACTGCTGTATGAATCAGAAGTTATCATGATCAAACTGTAGAAGTTACTTCAGTACAAATGATTTCCTTTAGAATCTTTTGGGGACCACATTGTAGTATGACATCTGTGGTATTTTAAACCTCATAAAAATACTATAGTTATAATAAATTCACAAGGATACAAAAGCTTTATTCCTCTTCCTCCTTTACTGTTTCATCCCTCCCTTTTGTAAGCCCCCTCCCTCTCAAAAATAATTTATTTCTTAAGAAATTAAATTTCAGCAATAAAGTAATTCTACAGGCACACCACCTAAATATGGTGAAGTTAGGCAATTGCAAACTGAGACGTTATCATGAATGCCTATCTGAAGTGCATGTGACTTCTTTCTGTCAATCTAGCTTGCTGCCTGTTTAGCCATTGATAATCTCAGTAATAAATATTAGAACACAATTTTATTAGAATCATAGAATTTAAGGGATGGAATGGGTCTTACAGATCATCTAGTCCCAAACCCCTGCCATGGGCAGGGACATCTCCTCAGTAGATCAGGTTGCTCAAGGCCTCATCCAGCCTGGTCTTGAACACCACCAGGGTCATGGTAGCCATCATGTCCCTGGGCAACCTGTTCCAGTGTCTCACTACTCTTCCACTAAAAAACTTTTTTCTCACATTAGTGAATCCATTTCACAGAATCAGAGTATGGTGGAGGTTGACCTCTGCAGGTCTTCTGGTCCAGCCCACTAGTTCAAGCATGGCCACTAAGAGCAAGTTGTCCAGGAGAGTGTCTAGATGATATTTTTTCATATCTCCTAGGATGGAGACTCCACAGCTGCCCTGGAAAACCTATTCCAGTGCTTGGTCACCCACAAAGTTGTAAAAAAATTTAAAATAAAAGTGTTTCCTGGTATTTTGAGGGAACCTCCTGTGTTTCAGTGTGGTCCCATTGCCTCTGGTCTTCAACTTTGCAATACTTTGCTTCATGCAGCAGAGGATCCTTCTAGCCTGCTTTGCAACTAGGGCACATTGCTGGTTCATTCTCTAAGTGGTTATCCACTGGGAGTTTCACATCCTTTTCTTCCAAGCTGTTTTCCAGATGGGTGGAATTCATCATGTTTTGGTGCATGCAGCTGTTCCTCCCCAGGTGCAGGACTCTGCACTTTTTCTTGTTGAACTTCATGAGATTCCTATCAACCAGTTTGTCCAGGCTATTAAAGTCCCTGTGGATGGCAGCATAATCCTTTGGCATATCAGCTACTTCTCTCAGTTTGGTCTGCAAACTTTATACCCAATCATCAAGATCATTAATGAACAGGTTAAACAGGACTGGACTCAGTATTAGCCTCTGAGTTTTAACACCAGTCACTGGTCTCTAACTAGGTTTTGTGCTGCTGCTGCTGGCCCTGGTCCCAGCCATTCAGTTTTTAATCCAGCCCACACTCCTCACTGGTTTTTTAATGTGCACTTTGATATTCCAGCAAAGGGTAGTTGCTGAGGTTTTAAATACATCACTCCAAATATTAGCTTGCTTATAAGCATTCCTGATTCATAATTTTCTGAATCAGAGTAATTCTGTGGGCCTGATGCATGCGCTGTTTGCATGATTTTTTAATATATGAAGTCTAACATACTGTTGTCTAATTACTCACATTCATACGAAAGAGAAAGATTTGAAAGCTTACTTCTCCATCCTGCTCAGAAAATAATCAACTTCATCTCAGTGAAGGAATAACTACATTTTGGCCTACATCTAATACCCAGAGTTCATGTAGAAGGAGAAGTTGCAAAGCAGTTTTGCGGTCATGCATACAGTCCATATATTCCAAGTGTTTTCATAGTTACAGGATACCGACTTGCAAGTGTATGTTCTGTTTTGGGCAGGAAAAAGCTTGCATGGAAACATGGCCTTAGAAAATGGGGTTGAATGAGAAAGGTTATTCCCATGTCTTCCATTTAGTTTCTTTATTTAAACTAAGATAGATAAAATGTAGCAATTTTTTTATAGACCAAATGCACTCTTACTAAATTACTGAAGTCATGTTACAAATGCTCAGCAATGCTACAAACTTGGCTAAATGTAACATGTAAGCACTTACACTTATGACCATTTTTGGTTTAGGGTTGACAACTTCATCTATGAGTCCACTAAGGTCATACCTCTCCTGTGAAATGAAAAACAGGACCAGGGACTTCCTGTGGGAGTGATAACATGCTATTTCCCAGCAAAAAGGTTCTGGAGAACCCTCAACAGTAAGAGATTCAGATTTTTGCATCCCTAAAAGTTATACTGCCTTGTGCCCTAGGACTGCTCAACACACATCCAGACAAGGATGCAGGACTATCTTTCATGGGCCATTTGCATTACCCTTTAGGTATAAATACAGTTGAGCAAGAAAGCAATCCTAATTTCAGTACTTATGTTTCAGAAATTAATTCCTATGAAGGCATGAATAAGATCAAAAGCATGTGCATGTTCACAGACATGCTGAAGAACATAAGGGGTGGAAGTGAAAAGAGAAATTAATTCAAAGTTATAAAAAAGAGAAGTAGCTTTGCATTCCAAAGAGTGTCCTGCTTTCATAGTCTTCACTGTGAAATCAGTAACGAACATCAAAGTGTAGATTTATAACAGAGGAATGTGATGCTTGCTTTACATAACAACCAAAACCACATTCCTATAACATCCACAGTATTGTCCTTAATCTTCCCAAATTACAGAGGATATGATTCCTGCCACTGTAGATCTTGTGTTTGCCGTAGGTGTTAGACAGGTTTTCAAACACAACTCTTCTTTCATCATAGTAGGGCATTTACCTGTCTACTTTTAAGAGAACTATTTTAATTTCTTCTTTCTCATAAAAGGTTTAAATTTTGGAATTATATACACTGTATCTGAATCTTGGCAAATGAGAAAGTCTGTAAATAATTTGAACAAGCTTTAATCACATGTACATCAGGGACACAGACAGAGCATACATTATAAAAAGACATGAAAGTAACACTCCTTACTTTTTTCCCCACATAAAAAAAATGCAAGTGCACAGGGCAATCGGTATATATGTAAATTCTGTTACTAAAATATTCAGTTTAATCAGTAAAATAGGCACAAACTCAACAGTTAGAGTGTGCAGCTGAATCTGTGATAAATATCAAGGCATGCAGCATGAGTCATAAAGAAAGAAAATGCAGTGTATCAAAATATTTCTGACTAGTATATATTAGCTTCAGCCAATTATGCAAATAGCAATATGACCTGAAAAGTGAATAGTCATTTGAATGAGTTGGAGTTGACAAGGAATATACAGTTTGATCCCATTTTGAAACTTAATTTCTGGGGGGGTTATGAGGTGCTGTCCTTCAGAATAACATTAACTAAACCTGCATTTTGAGATTTTTCTCCAGTGAAAGAAATTAAGCTCAGGGCTCAGGATCCTTGCTATGTATTCTGAGATCTCTGTAAACTGGTTATTGAGGTACTCCTATCTTATCTTCTATTCCCTTCACTTATCCCTCTGCACACACCCCCCTGTCACCTCACTTGCTTTTTTATTCAGTGACTTAAGTTTCTTTGCATGGTTCTGTGGAACAAACAAGTAAAATATATTGATTTATCTTATTATAATTTTTAGAATATAGGACAGCTTGAGTTGGAACATCATCTAGTTCCAATCTCCTTACCATAGGCAGAGATGCCACCCACTAGACCAGGTAGCTCAAAGTCTCATCCAACCTTGAACACTTCTAGGGATGAGGCATCCACAACTTCTCTGGGAAACCTGTTCCTATGTCTTAACTCCCTCACAGTGAAGAATTCCTTCCTTATAGCTAAATCTGTCCCCTTTCATTTTGACTTCAGTTGAAGGTTATTTCCTGAATATATCACAGAACAATTAATTTTGTCCTGCATTGGTATGTATTCTGCTTGGTTTTAAAAAATTTTTAGACACTGAACAAGTACATTCTGGTGCTGGACTAATTCAGTCTTAAAAATAAAGTAGTTCAAACTGCCTAGCATTTCAATATGGTTGAGAAGAATGTGTCTCCTCCTGGAAACTAAGCCTTTGAAGGACATGAGATCATTTTCTTGGGTTTTTCTCTTTCAAAAAGTTGAGACATTAAAAGACAGTAAATCAGCTTTAACTAATTTGGTTCCTTGGGCGTATGCCTATCAAAATTATTATTAGACATGACCTCTTATCATTAAAATACATGGAAATCTGGCTATTAAAATTAATAGAAATTATAAACCAAGTTTAGGAAATAATTTGTAAATTTATTTCTCTTCATAAGGAAGCAAATATTCATAACCTGTACTTTTAAAATTTAAAAAAGCACAAAACAAACCAAAACAAAGCCCAAAACCAACCAAAGAAAAAAGCACAAAATAAAATAGCCCACAATAATCTGCTTAATTTTAGTTTTTGCCTAAATATCTATGAAATAGAAGCCTTAGCTTCTAGAATGTTAGAAAAGAAAAGCTTTTTAATGCATTAGTGGAAATACATGCAGATGAACAAAGTAACTTTAGAAACTTTAAGGCCAGATAAATTTCTGTGTGTTTTTCAGTAAGTGTAACTGAAAATTTTGAGCAGACTTAGTTAAGAGAGTGACAATGAATAAACAATATCAGGAATGTATCTAAAAATTAATTTCCAGGAATGCATAAATGCCATGGGTTTTACTCCCTCAGACTTTTAACTTTTCATCATCTACTTTAATTGATACATATCTTTCTGATACATAGGGTAACAAAAAATGCTTAATATATGGAAAGAATTGAATAATCCATTCTTTCCATTCACTGGGTTTTCCTGCACTCTTGAAGTAATTTCAAAGAACATTATATCTTTTAATGCCACAATTTGAACTTGTTCCCATGGCCATTTAAGCTATCTCCAGGCTCTTTAAGATCAGGGAAGTCCTGAGAGGGTTAACTTTATGGCTTTCTTATTTTTTATATCATTGTTTAAATACTTATTAATTTTATAACTGTTTGCTAATACACAGATACCTTTTTAATTTTTTTAAATTGTTCTAACTTCATCTTTGCTGTATATATTCTAAATTTGTTTAGTACTTTTAGGTTACAAGTGACCAAGTTTAGTATGTTTGGGGTTTTTTAATGAAAACAGAACAACAGTAACAAAAAAGCCCCAAACAACAACAACAAAAGAACAAAGCAAAACTCAATAAAAAATAAAAGCAACAAAAACACAAGCACCACACAAATGAAAATGAACTGATAGCAAAATTTAAAGGCTATAAATCCCTAACATTTTCAGTTTACACTATAAAGAATAAATATAATGAAAGATCAGAAACATATGTATTATTTTAACACCAATTCTGAAAGCAAAGCTTGATATTAATAATAGCAGTGTTCTTAAAAGTGACTCAGACTATCTTTAGAGACTTGATTTAAAATTAAATCTTAAAAAAATCTGATTAAAATCACTATAGATCTAAGTTAAAACTGTTCACGTCTTTGTATGTTGTTTGTTTATTAGAAGAATTCACACTACCTAGAAAAATGGGAAGTTTAAAAAATCAAGATATTCAGTCTTCTGTTTTATTAGTATTCCTTCCATGTGAATTCCTGAAAAGTGTTGCATTTTAGCAAGTTAAATGAAAATCAGGATGTAGTATAAAAAATCCACCAAACCACAAATAAATCAAAAATAACACCAAGACAAGGGAGCTGAGAAGGACATACTAGAAAGGCAAAGAAAGGTGAAGAGCACTTAATTATTGTAACAAAGCTGTATATTTCCTGCATTCATTTTCATCTCTTTAAACACAAATTGAGTAAAGAAAGGAAGCTATCTAAAAGCTTGCAATTTTATCACATGATTTTGCTTTCTTTTATTTTCACTATTTAATATGTTTTTATTCCAACTATTTCTCATTTTGTCTACTATTGAAAAGAGTTTTCATTGAGGAAATGTAGAATGGAAAATTAATCAAAATTAAATACATTACATAGGTCAGTGAAGGAATGTAGACTAATAAATTCAATTTAGAATTAAAATTAAGACACTTTACTCCTACATATTAAAAAGAACATTAAAGTTTACACTAATACTGTTTTGTGCTTTTGAACATATTGCTCAGATTTTTGCTGCAGTAATTATGACAGACATTGAGTGGCATGGAATGCAGTTTTACCTTTTTTTTTAAGGAATGAATGCAACTTTTCCCCTCTGTCCACATTTATTTGCTGTTCAGTCCTGCAAGTACTAACCTTTTTGGTACTTATAATTTCTTACATCATAATTTGATTAAATGAGAAAAAGAACCTTGCAATTGCACAGTCTGTGTGGTTTTACTTCTATTTCCATGCAACAACATGTAGACACCTAGAGAAAACAGAGTACATATGAAAAAATATCTCTAAATTTACATACATAGAGATGATGCTTGGTCAGATATATCCAAGTAGGTAAGAATTTATGTAACAAGTTAAAAAGAACCTGAGGTATTATATGATTAAAAAGTGTCTTTGCATAACCTAGCAATGAAAGTTCTGGACAGTCCATACATGTATAAATATTCCCACTGCTGTCAGATTCATACAAAATTTGATAAATAAGGGACAAACATAAAGCTATAGATTTTAAAAACAAAACAAAACCAAACCAGAATAAGTGCTTGAATGTACTAGAGGTTGGGGGAGAGGTTTTTTTGAACTTTGCCTCAAGTTCCTGGATGCCTTGCAATCAAATTTAAGGCCTGATTTGGATAAGAATATTATTAGCTTTACATCCTTGAGGTTTATCTTCACAGAAACCAAAACAGAGAAACCCAATTTTATATAACGGTAGCTTTTTCTTGATGTGGGTTCAAACTGTGGCTGGGCTTGTTCTCTTGACCTAGCAACTTTGAAGCACTTCTGGCACAGGTGGTTCCAAGATATCCAGAAAAACCTCAAATAGAACATTTCTAGGATTAACCACACGTTAACAAAATCATACCAGTATTTACTTTGTTAAATAGGAGGTAATGGAGAGTACTTTAAACTCAGTAAGATGTACCACAGACCAATCTTCACTTCTATCACAAGAACCCAGAATTGCAATGCTATAGGAATGAAGGATGTCACCAGTTTAATTTCACCAATACTTCATTAAAGTGAACTTGTTTTTATTAATTCCAATTATCATAAGATACATTAGCTTTGAAAGTCAATACCTCTATTTTTTAGAAATATTAGTAATACTATATAATATTATTTAGTAATATTTGTAATATTCAAAACCAATCAACACCAAGAAAATTACACCAATATAAAGCAACTCTAAATCTTGATGCAATTTGTCTATCAAAGTTGCTTATACAACAGATATATGTAATTAAGCTATTTGATATTCAGTATGTGCTTAGTGTATTTTTAATGAAAAATAAAATTACACAAACAATTGTTAAGGTTATTACCAAAATATATCTATCTTCACTAATTTCCTAAATGTTTATTGCAGGGTAATAGGAGTAAATTGCCCTTTATAGGAAGGAGGGGAGGAGAAAAACATGAGAAAAGCTTTCCAGAGATTTAAAATCTTAAAAAAAATAAATACTAAATATGAGCATAAGCATGAAGATTAAGAACTAGTCAATATATCTGGTATCTGATAGAATTGTTTTAGAAGAAAATATTACATCTAGGTAGATGATGATGCACACCAAATCTGTTTTTGAAAGGTTGCTACAGGTCTGGAACCATATTGATGTTTAAGAAAGTTCAATCTGGGGAACAGGAATACAAGAAATTTGTAATTCAGTTTCAATTTAGACATACAAGGTGAAGTTGATGTGCAAGTGCAATAATTTATTCGTTTACAAGCTACTTAAACATCTTTTTCTTTGGAGATAAATAGGTATTTCCCAAGAAAAATTAATCTTATTCTCATATAAGCATCTGTAAAGAATCAAATTAAACACATTCTAGACTCACATGCCTACTCATGGAGGTTTAAATTGAGGTGCTCATAATTTCTGATCCTGTTATTACTATTCCAAGCTTCCAACTCCCCTGGGAAAATAGAGTGAAAGTGGTGAAACAGCTTCTGAAAAAGACTATGGAGTCACAGCCTGATTCACACTGAGCTATTATATTGCTGGATGTTACAAATGAAGTTGCCTGCTCATAATAGCAAACAAAAAGGCTGAAAGAATGTGTGAGAGTGCAGAGCATAATAGGACAGATATAAACCAGCTAGTGAAACAAATCAATAAGCACTGCAGAACAGTCATGAGCACTTTATTTTGTATATCAGTGATCACAACCAGCTGTGTACATGGCACAACACTGATGTCAAATGAGATTGTCAACCCTATTACTGTCACATACAGTTGTCCTTTTCCCAGTCTCCTCTCCTCTCCAATGAACATAAATTTCATATTAGAAGATGCTTCCTTTGCTTACAAAATAGAGAGGAATTCTGGAAATACTTTGCCTGAGAATGTGCCAGGTAATAATTATAAGTTGCTCCTGAAATGAATGAGGTTTCAACAATGATATTATATTTCAGTGAACAACTCTAAGCCTAAGAAAGAAAGGATTTGAATTTATTTCAACAGTGCACTTCCAGTAAAGTTTGCAGGTTGGTTTTAATCTTTGGAATTTGTCACACATACACACAGAAGTATATATATATATATATATATACACACACAGCAATATGTGTATGGGCTGTCTGTTAAAAGAAAAAGTGTTTGGGCTGTGAAAATATGCAGTACTGTGACTCATACATTTGAAGGGATGCTTTCTGAGGGCAGACATGAGACCCATATGCACCAATCTCCCCAGCAACTACTTAGAAGTAATAGCTGCAGTACTTAGCTGATGCTAGCAAATCCTCCTCTGTGGTGAAGGCTAAACACTGTGCCACACAAAAATAGCAGCACTTCTAGTTATCTCGGAGTGAAAGCAGAGCAGGCTTGTATTGCCTGTGTGGTATCACATAGACCTTGTGGTGTGCATTCCCACACAGAAAGGCTGGGAAAGGAGCTGAGCTGAGCAACATCCTTTTATGTCAAAGGGGGAAACTGTGTCACTGAACAGACTAGATAATTGTCATGCATCTTATTCCCCAAGCAGCTATCAAAGGCTAAAATCTGCATTATTAGGCATTTACTCACTCTTAAACATCTAGACAATTGCTATCAGATAACAGGGAATCCATAGCAAAGCAAAGAATTAAACTAAGATTATCCCCTTCAGCAAGTTATAGACTAAGCCACTAGATTACTCTGTTTTTTTGCTGACTTAAAATGAAGGACATTTCTTTTGTTACAACTGGTTGCTCTTAAAGACAAGATACACAAGAAATACATGTGTTTGCAATGATTGCTTAGTTTTGAAGTAGAGTTTTCTAGTGCTACAAAAAAAAAAAAAAAAGTGTATTTCATTTGTGCTACAAAAAAAAAAAAAAAGTGTATTTCATTTCTACTTGATAAGTTTGATCAAAATGCATGCAATTACTCTTTTTGTCCCTACAGGCAAAACAGTCATAATAAGATGTGTAATCTATTTTCATCTCATATATCATATTAGAAAACTAACAGAAAGAAAATGTGAAAGGCTCGTCATTCCAGGCATGCATAGTCCATTAATTAGATAAAAGAGTAAGTCTGCAATAGTTGCTTATGTTATTTATGAAGGCTTTATGAGCTTGCATGGCACTGTGCTTTTTGGATGTCATTTTGTTCATTATTACCTACTGTCTCAGGGTTGTGCAAATTAACCAAGAGCTGCTTAAAGACAAGAACCAAAGTACTGTTATGATTAACCCTAATTTCTTTCAAGTATCTAAATTCAGTCACCTAGAAGCTCCTACAAAACAAAATACCAAGAATTCAAGATCTGTGTTAAAATTCAAGGAGCATTTTTGATAAACTGGGACATGAATTAATCAACTTTAGAAAGACTTAAAAATTAACCTTCATATAATCTAAAAGAAAAAGAAATAAATACTAAACAATTAAAATATAATAAACAATTGTTTTTCATTGTAACTCGCCAAGTAGCTGGTTTTACTTTGATCATTTGAAGGCTTTTTTTGTCTGACAATTAAATTTATGAAATTATGAAATATAACATTAATATTATGAAAGACAGAACATCCTGTTTTTAAATCATTGCTTGTTGAATGATTTTAATCCAGAAATACTACATGTGCTGAAGCTCTAGGAATCACACTAACAGTGTTAGAAAAATGATGTGACGTTTTGGACTTATGGTATTAATTATTATAGGGGCCAGTCATGTTAGCTTTAATACTGTTTTATCCTCTGTCGATCCTAAGAAATTCTATTTTAAACTAATTTCTTATGTAACTATTGGAAATCTTTTTCAAGCTTCTAGTCTGGCTTTTGAGACGAGGGTCATCTTTAGTAATAGTAGCCTTTTTTCATCCTTATATTTATGTTCAATCAGTGGAATGCTAGAAGGTCAGCGCTGTGCCAACACAGAACAGGGACATTACACTTGATAAAACTCTTTTAACCATTGGAATTAGAAGCTAGGGAAAAAATAATATTTAAAAAGGACAATAGTTTATTAGTTGCTACAGGCTTTTAAGCTCTTTCTCATGAAAATCATCACCAATTTAGTCCCTGTCAGTTTAATGTTGTCTAAGCCACATTCAACTTTGCAATGTTATTATTTGAGAAAATACTCATGTTGTTTTGGAACTCATCCTAATTAACTGCTCTCATGATAGAGTTTTATAAATTATAGAGTCTGCTCAGGCTTTTTATCTCTTTGAAGGACAACCTGTGTAATCTCATGGTAATTTACCTTTATCACACACTTTGTCATTTGATTGCTTCCCTAGACATGATATAAAACAAATATATAACAAGTATAATAATTAACAAAATTCCCAATTTAACATGGCTGCAGCATGACTTTATACCATTGATATTACCAATTAGATGAATATCATTTTCTGGTCTGACAAAAATTCCATATGACATGGCAAATGACTGAAAACCATAGTGAAAGTTCATCCAAATACCTATGTGGAGAATAGATAGGCTCAGTGAAGAGTCATAAAATTTCAGAACTACTACATTACCTCAAGCACCAATGAAGTTATTCAAAAGAAAATTAGAACTTAAGTTTCATTACTCCTTTGAGTTTTCTGAAACTGAGAATATTACAAAATCTAGATAAAATTGTAAACTTGGCAGAATTTTAAGACAATTGAAGAGACCAGCAAAATAAACTCATAATTTTGATAACAATTACAAATATCACATAAAATTACATCTACCCAATATTTAGAGAAATGACTTTTTTTCTCACTAATTAAAAGGGAATGCTGTTTAACATCATATAAAACTGTTTATAGAAAGAAAAAATTCTGTAGCTCGTTTATTTTCTTGTGAGGCACATACTTATTTTATGGTCATGAATGTCATAATTCTTACCTGGGCTTTTTTACTCATTGGGCCTAATGACAAACACAAATGGAGAACTGATTTCTCTCAGTGACAGAGCAATTTTTCCAGATGAGAGAACAGTAAGGTATCTCAGATGCAATAAAATTTCATTTCTCTTTGCCCAGATCATGTCCATAAGACAGATAGAGGAAAAGAATTTTTATTGGGCTTTAGATTAAAAAAAATGAATCACATCTTTTTCGTTGAAATCACCTGGTTTTATAAGATAAAAGCTTCTGGTTTGTCTCCTCCAACAGTAAAAAACAGGGAAGACAGTTTTCTCTTAAGAAAATTGCCTGGACAATTTCTTAGTATTTTCTGTGCAAACAGGTACTTTCCTGATCAGCATTAATAGGAAGAGGTGGTATTGCTTTTTTAAGGCAATTTTAAAGGCAGAAAACAGAAAAAGAAAAATGAGAATTCTTCTTACTGTTTTTTATGAGTCTCTCTCTTAATGATGGACTTGTTTTCTATTCTTGTATCACTTGCACACTTGAATGCAAGTAAACCTTAGAAAAAAGGTCTAAAAACCCTGGATAGTGACTTTGACTAAAGAACTATAGCTAGGTGAGACAGTGATTTTCAACACTGGTAGGCAAAAGTCATACATGACAACTCTGTAAATTTTGTGTGGCAGAATTTGCTGCTTAGTTTATTTTCAGCCAAGGTCTCCCTGGAGGCAGTAGGTTTAATGCACTTCCCTCAGATCAACAGGTAAGTCTGTCTCTAAGCTCAGAAATACTTTTCTTTTTTTATTTTTCTTTGTAAAGGAATAGCTTGAAACAAGCTTCTGTTGATAAAACAATGTAGGATGTTCTGGGGTGATTGTCTTCCTCTCCAGAAAAGCAAGAGAAAATAAGCTGCAGACCACATGAATCATTTTATTATCAGTAGTCAACCTCTAGGCTCTCCCTATTTTTTCTTCTCTTCCCTGATTTGTCACTGGGTATATGTTTACCATATGACAACAGAACCTCCTCCTGATGGTTGTCACTACACTAGAAGTGAACCTCCAACAGTCATCTCTCAGGGAGCACCTGGAAGAAAGGATGAGCAAGAGTAATTCTCAGTGAACTGCTTTGGGTAGCCCTTGAGCAGTAAGGTGAGATTTCCTTCACGGCTGTGACATTTACTGTAATGTCTTACCTGCCTTGTGGGAAAACTCCTGCTAGTGTAGTCATTTGCCTCTGAATGTGGTGTCGGTTTCCCTTTGGCTTTAATAGAAGCATCGTATAATCGGCTGGTGGCAAGCAAGATACACACTGAAAGGCACCTCAGGGAATTAAATTCCCAGTGCCTTCCTTCTAAACAGCTTCCAATGCTCAGACTTACTCTTTTACAGGCCACTCATGCTTTTCTACATTGCAGCACAGCATGAAATATATACAGATGCTTGGAGCTGACTTCTATTAAGCCTCAGACAAACACATTGTATAAGAGTACCAGGTGCTCAGGGTTAGGATGTTAAGGAGGTTGTGGGCACTTACAGCTCCCATTGACTTCAGGGGCAGGTGAGGGTGCTTAGCAACTCTCAGGAAGAACTGAGTAACTTACAGGAGATTAGAAGTATGTTTTTAAAAAGTTCCCCTCTTTCTGTTTTCTTAGAATGGCATGTTATTCATAAGATACTTATTGCTTTAATTCGGTATCTACTAGCAGATTTGAATAGCAATGAGCATTACTATTCTGCAAAGTAAACAAATAAAAGTTAGACATCTTAGTAAATAACAGAAGGACAACTCTATGTTAGGATTTAATTATAAGAAAAAAGTTATACTTGGCAAAAGGCATCTGTAAGTTGTGATTCCATCACTTCATAAAGCTTCTTTTAATGGATTAAAATCACTTCTGGCAGCTTTTTCCCTTATTCTGCCATAAATCATAACTAAACCCAAATCTCTACTTTAGGGAAGATAGCTGTTAGAAATGCAAACAGAAAGCTCTGAATGGGAATAAGTAAATGTAATACCACGATTGCTTCACTTTTTAATAGCCAGAGTATTTCATAAGATGCTTTATGTTGCTGTAAAACAAGCTTTTCACATCTTTGCAGCTTTTTCACATGTACCTCAAAGAAAATGAATATATTATATCCAGATAGTATTACGAGTATGAATATATTATATCCAAATAGTCTTACAAAGTATTAATCATTTTCATACCTCTGTAATGAATGGAAAATTATGTTTTTCTTTTTTAAAAAACTAAATATAATAAAGCTTTTGGTCAAGCCTGAGAATCTGTAAATTAGGTAGGTATATGTACTTTTCTGAGATATAAAATACAGCACTGTAGGAACCAGTCTTAGGAAGAAATAAAACTGAAAGGTTCTTTCATATATATTTTTTTCTGCTCTTTGCAAATTGTTTGAGTTTCTCTCCCCACTCCCACCCCCCCACACACACACCCTTTCTCTCTGTTAGCTTCTGTGAGTCAATATTAATAATCCAAGGAAAATGTGAGCTGCAGAGAGCTTCAATCACACATGGCTGGTGTGTTTAAGGCAAACCAGCACTGTAAATCTATATTCAAAGTATGAAAGAATAGCATTGTAATCTTGTTAATCACTAGAATAAATATACACCAGTCCTTAAGGGGAGGGAAGTATGAATCTAATCTTTCCAGAAATATAATTGGGACAATGACAGAGCATGCCTCTTATCTATAGATTAGGACTGTGGCTTCAAAAACTAGAACATTTATTGCTAGATGGTGTGAATTCAAAGAGCTATTTATAGAAAGAATTTTTTGCACAAAAATGCAGTGAAGAAGTATCAGAAAGTTTTGTAAAACCAATGTATATATACACTAAATATTAATAATGTCTATAAAGATCTATAAATAGACAAAATATTGTTCCATGTATTTTTGGTTTTTTTCTAGGGCAATAATAGATCATGAGATGTATAAAATCTCTCACAGTTCAGGTATTTCAGTAATGGAAACACCTCAGGGAAATATTGTGACAGATTCTCAAATACAGCTATGATCCCATTGTGTCCCTCAGCTGCTACAAATGAACCATAACCCAGCTGCAAATTGCTGGCAAAGGATTTCCTGTCTTCGGCAAATTCTCTTCTGACACACATATATCATTCTCAGGCATTATAGTTTTACGTCTTCACTGTGAAAAGACAGATCTCAAGAGTAAGAAAGTTCATGGTACAGACTTGCTATACTATTTCTCCATGGATATAAAAACCCTACCAAAGTTCTTAAACACCAGTAGAATTGGACCAAGGTCTCAAACCAGTTGAGACAGGCTCAGATCCTTCATATGTTTTATCTCTTGTGTTGAATCAGTCACGCGTAAAAGCGTTGTTCTCTAAGGAATTTTTCTTAGACTTACCTGTTTATTTTTTAAAATTTTATAATTACAAATGCATTTTCAAGCAATTTATATTTCTAGCATAGTAAAACCACTGTGTTTATAATGCTAGTTACAGAGCAAATATCATGCATATCCTGCATTGCTTTTGAGCAGTTGACTAACTGGGACTTTCTCTTTTTTAACCCACGGGTTTTCACAGATTTTATCTATCATAAAAGGACAAGAAGAATTTTTGCTATAAAAACAGGTATGCCCTGTGTAGTTCTGTATCTTTTCTTATCAAACAATTTATCCTAAAGGCCATTGTCATATATCTTGCTTCACCTTTTCTGTTTCTTTTGAGATCTCTCTTGTTTCCTTAACATACATCATGAAAACAAACAAAAACCCCAAGGTCATGTCTGTTTGAGTATGATAACTTCTAAAGGATGCAACAAAACTGTCAGTCTCTGTGTCAGTGGCAGTAGAACTTCTTTTTAATTAAATAGGAAATGCAACTGTTTTCTGTCCCCACCAAAAAAAAGGAAACTATATTCGGAATAATGCAGTTCCCTATGACATTTCAGCATGAATGGATGGAGCTGTTGTCCACCTATTAGGAAATAATAATGTACAAAGCATGACATTTATAGCAAATATAAAATCTATAATTATATGGAGTCTAGAATTGTTCACCATTACAGCTCCATAGTAGTGGTAAAAGCTTGTAAAAATAAAAAAATAATAACAGGGTTAAAAGCTCAAACACAAGACAGCACAATAGAATATAGATTTTCATTTATTATATTCAGGAAAGATGTAAATGGCCATGACATTTTACATTGCTGAGCAAAAACAGTTATTAAGGTAGGCCAGGGTGAATGTAACTACATTAATATGTGGTATTGTTTGGTAAAGAAAACAAGGAAACAACTGTGTAGATTTGAAGTCTATTTATAATCCTCACTTGTGTTGACTGTGTGACCACTGAAGGGCAATGAGCAATTTCTAGATAAAAACTGCATCATTATTCTCATATTGCAAGAAGGGAACATAGGGCACAAAAACAGTATACAGTGTAGTCTCTCAATAAAGTGTCAGAGTTAAAAGCAAAACCTGGAGCACTTCTAATCTGAGAATGGAGAAAGCGAGTAATAAAACCTCTCATAATTATAATTCCATAAAAATTGTGGAGCCATCCATAAAAAGCAGAGTCTTTCCCAGTGTGTTTGAAATGGTAAAATTGAAGAAAATGGCTTTGAAGAGATCTTTTAGTAATAGTTTATGACATAAGAAATGATTTAAAATTACTCCCTGGATGAATTAAAATAATTAAATAGGTCAGGATCTCAAAGAAGAGAAGAGAGAAGAAAAAGGAAGGATGTAAAATAATGGATACACTTAACCTCATGAACAAACAAGTGAACCCAAAATACATGACATGTTGTGCTATGGAATTACAAGCATTATGGTGCACTGATGGATGCATATGACTCAACATTATACCCACAGAAGTACAAGCAATTTTTTCACACTTCAGAAGATCTTCAAGGCTTAGTGCTTTTTCATCTGTCATAAGGTGCTGGGTCAAATGTAAATCCCCCAAGAAATTAAAATAAAAATATTCAAATAAATCCAAAATCCTGTAAAATCAGTTTGGTTGTATAACTATTTTGTATAACTGCTGCAAAATATCTTCATCTTCTGAGAAATTAGAATTTTACCTTCAAGAAGTAAATGCTATAGAAAATAATGAAGTTACATATGCCTGGACAGAAAGAGAAAAAAAAAAATCAAATAAAAAAACTTTAAATATTGCATGATTTAAAAATGCATTGCATTCAAAAACAGATTTTGTAAAACTTAATTTTGAAGAATATGTATTTTTGAGTTCACTAAATCACTAAGATATTAAATAAATGCTAAATATACTTTACAAGCTAGTGTCATCAGAGAAAAAATACCTGTAAGATAACTGTTATATACTAAATAAATCTTTGATACAGCAGCTGCAGTGAAACTTGTCAAGGTGACAAACTGTGCTTTTTGAAAAATAAATACATGTGCCAATGTATGTATATAAGAAAACATGAAACATTTTTTACTGAATGTTAATATACTATTGGTTTTCTGCACGAAGAAGCTATTTTCTCTCCATGCACCATATTGCCAGACCACTTTGATTTTTATATTCTACATAAAGACTTGAGTGAAAGTGTAAGAGATCCAAAGCAAAATGAAAGTTGGTCATAACAGAATACACCTTAAGTATGTTGACAACTAAAAATGTCTATGGTACAAGTATTTTTAAACAGGAGAATTGTGGAGGACCAACAAAAACAAGCAAACAAAAACCCCACTGAGACTCTTTCAGTGTATTCTAATCTAAAATTGAATTAACATAAATGTTTTAGTCGGAAAAAAAAATAAGAAATAAAGCTGGCCAGGCTATACTCTCATATAAATGTTTTAGTCAGAAAAAAAATAAAAAATAAAGCTGGCCAGGCTATACTCTCAGTGAAGGAAAGACATAAGGTTTCAGTTTTAATATTCTTGTTTTCAATATTCAGGGCTATCCAAAGGAAAAATAAACCTATTTCCAGATGACACTTTACAAAATACTGATCAAAAATATACTTTGTTTGAAAGTTACCCAAACAAGATGAATTATCAGTACTACATGCCCCAGTTATTCTTTTACCCAAACCGAGGTTACTGTGTAATTTCCATCTCTTCACCTGTGCTGTGTATTTGTTAATTCAAGAGTGTCAGGCACAGGAGTTTAACAAGTAACTGTTTGGTAGCTATGCACCTAATCATGAGTCCCTAGTTGCATCTAGATGCTATATATGTCCCTGGTTAATTACAAAATACATGTGTGAAGGGAAGGATAATTAGCTAGAGATGGTTTCTACATGCCTAATGGAGAATGGGAAATGAGCTAGTAAATCAATCAGACCGGAAGAAAGTTTTCATATTACTCCAGTGCCCAGACAGTCTCACAAATACCACCTAATCCTCTCAGGATTGTATCAAAGTTTCATTATGATATTTAAAGCAGTGGGAATAAAACACCTTCATTTGCTCAACACAAAATGATTTGCAAAATTTGTCAGTTTTGGTGAAACCTTCAAAGCAGTGTTCTGCAGCTAATCAGGAAGGTTAACTCGGTTTCATGACAGTTTTCTCAAAGAATCCTTCATCCTCCTGTCAAATAGAACACCATGCAGTGAGGGTCCCTACTGCTCTCTCTACAGCAATGCACTTGCAACCTGTTTTGGAGTTGGAAAGCGATGTCCTCCTAACTTAAACCGTACTTGCAACCTGTTTTGGAGATGGAAAGCGATGTCCTCCTAACTTAAACACCCCGAGTCCCCCTGCTACATCAGAACTACAGATAATGAACATACAGAAAGTAATTCAGCAATTTTGCAAAATACATCAATCAGATTACACCAAATTACTGTTTTTTTAAACAAAATAATAAATTCTATAAACAATATTAGAACTTTTAAGTTTAAGTCTTTTACAGTGGCATAGACATTAGTTGGACTTCTTGAGAGAGGAGTAACTTAATTTCTTACTAACATGTTACTGAAGATTATAGTTTTATTCCTAAAATCAGCAAAATTATGTACGTGAAAGAAGAAGATAAGCCTTATGATTTATTTATTTATTTATTTATTGGTCATTTTGCCTGCTTTCAGCTAATGATTTAAAGTTGGTGTTTGGATTTTTTAAGCTTGAGAAAAATCAATCTTAAATGATCACACAGACATTATAGCATCAAAGTCCTCATCTGCATGGCAAGAATTAAACAGACTGGCAGTCACACTTGATCTGTATTCCCCCTGATATGCTGGGAGATGTAGAAATACCATGAGGGAGATGTTATTTATTCATTCATCTGAGTTAAAAATAAAATATTGCTTCTGCCATATAATGTGGGTTATGCTTGTGTGTAATAAAAATATTTAAAGAAATTTCATGATGTATAGAAAAATAGGCCTGAGGATGTAAAGTATGGAAGCAAAAGATTGTCTGTATAATTCTTAAGTTGTATGTAGAGTATCTTCAGAGAATCTACATAGAAATTAATATGTTAAAACTGTGATCTTTAGTATTGCATTTAAAGCACTTTTAAATTTATTCAAGGTTTGAGATCAGTTCTGTGAGATAAAAAGCAGTATATAAGCCTTAGGAGAAAGAATTCCAGCTGTTTGCAAAGAACAGATGGAGTGACAACTGACTGATCAGATTTTCAGGAGCAGCAAAGTTTACAGCTGTATTCTCCCAAAGGCTACATCTCAGGAGGAGAATTACAGTACATTACCACAGTATTTTTAACATTGCGGATTAAAACCTTGCAATTTTTACAAAGGACAGTGAAAAACTCTTCACCCAAGTGGTTCCTGTGAGATTAATCAGAGTTGTGGCATTGGTGTAAACACAGAGAAGGCTGAGCCAATTTTCCCTTTCTTCCAGTTGTCTGCCAAGTATTCTCAGTACATTTATCTCTAAAATACTATCTCCCATGACATGAAACAAAAGTAATCTTCTTCACTGAAAATAATTCTAAAGCTGGGCAAAGGAAGGTTGAGTTTTTCCCCTCATATCTCCACTCACCAAGGAAAGTTTCTAAAAATAAATTTTATCTGAGCTGCCTTAATATATAAAATCCACAAAGACTGTAATAGAAAACATTGATTTCTCTATAAGGCTTTAAAAATTCAAATCAAACAAATGTAGATTGTTTTTAATATAATTTTTATGTGATATTTCAAAAATTTGAGTAAGACAAAAAAATCAAGGAACCAAATGATATTTACCTCATTTATACAATATTATTAATAACAAAAATTTGAGTAAGACAAAAAAAATCAAGGAACCAAATGATACTTACCTCATTTATACAATATTATTAATATCTTTAAAACCCAGAGAGAGAGTGGTTTCTTTTCCTTAAAATTGTTTTCCTATATAATTTCTCTTTTAAACAATAGTAACCGCAATAATACCAAAGCAAACCCACAAAGAAACCCCTGCTCTTCAATTTGCTTCACCAGTAGAATTAAGACTGATCAACTAAACCCTATTCTCCGTATCTTTGAATTATTTGTGGTACACATGGTCTTGAAGTGTGATCACTGTGTTGACAATAATTTATATCATCGGCAAATAAGGATTGATGCCGTTTTAAGAACATAAACCTGATGCAAATATGCTTTTTTGTTTGTTTGTTTTTGCTTGCAGAACTATTTCTGCTGAAAACAGTAACAGATGCTCAAATGCTTGAGAGAGATCTTCAAATATCTGGATGACTATTACATGCGAGAAGAACCAAATGAGTATTTAATTTTTTTATTATTTTATAGAAACCAACTCTAGTGTTCATGTACATTTCTGTTATTCCTTTACTTGATAATAGGTCTCATTCTCCTCATAATATCGTAAGTTTAGCTAATTAACAGAACAGAGGTCACAAATTACATCAAAAACTTAATATTGGAAAACAGAGTGCATTTATGTTTGCAAGAGAGAAGGCACAATAAAATCTTAGTGTGCTCCAGTTTGTCGCTTTGATTGCTCTCTCCCATGTGCACTTCTGTGTATTTTCCAGTCCCATCTGACTGTCCTCAACTGTCTCATCTCATCATCTTTATCTGTTATATGCAGAGGAACTGTGGTCCTATTTGGAGGCCTGCCCTTGGTAGCAGGTGATACCATAGTATCCTCCTAATTGACTGTTGTGATAGCAAAAACAAAGGTCCTCCTGTCCCTTCTACTACCCTCTGTTTTCACTGAGACTATATCCTCCTTTCTAGTAAATGGTCAGATGTCCTTCACTTCAGTCTTGTATAGAGTAATTGTAAAATTGTGGAAGTTGCTTTTCTCAGCTGAAGAAAGTTTTAGTTTGAAAGTATTGCTTAAGTTGTTCTTTAAAAGATTAGCACTTACAGGGCTAAACGTGAGTCTGACATAAAAATTAGTTTGATTTTTTAAAACCAAAATGTGAATACTAAACTGTTGAAATATTTATCTGTGTTACAGAGTACAATTCCTGGATTCACATAATGAAGATCAAGGGACACAGAAGAAGAATACTCTACCTGGAACTTTTGGCCAGTCTTTTCATCCCTGATTTGAAATTGTCATTCACTGGACTGAAGGAGTAAGAAAAGCCTCAGGAACAGAGGTTTATAAATTTCCAGTGAAAAGATATATTTCCTACATGTCCTATGACTCCTTGATCTCCTTTTTGTCTGAATAACCTGAGTGCATTCTAAGGGTTATAGAAGCATAATATACCATAAGAAAAAATCCAAAACAGAATCTTGACAAGTCCAAAACCCCCAAAAAAGACAGAGGGATGGTGGCCCATGTGGCTGAATACAAATGCCTGCAGTGTAGACATCTCTGTTGTACCTATTAACACATATTCCTTCTACAGTCAATAAGCAAGTCTAAGATATGATTCATATCACCTAAGAAGAAGTTTAAAATGCATGCAATGTTACTTGCTGAAGTATTTATTTCTCATCTCTGGTTTTAGAGAGTCCATATACTGAGCTTAGAGAGAAATATCCAGAATGCAAATGTCTAAGGATATGTGATATTTATTTAACAATATTAACCAAAGTTTGGCAAGAAATTCTAGAAGTTTTCAAGTACAGTTTAATACTAAAAAAGACAATATCAAATCAATATAATAATGAAACATTGAGATCTGTCAGTGTTTAAATTTCTCAATAGAGAATGTGGAAACAAAAGGCATTGATATGTTATGATGTAGGGCAATAATATTTTGTGGGACTATTAATGAATTTTTGATTTAAACTACAATTTTTGTTGAGGTATCTAAGGCATAAAATAGGCTTAAATGCAATAAAATAATCAAACTGTTCTTAAGCATGCAGAAGGAATGTTGCTTTAAATCTGTTCTTGATTCATTATTGTGATCAAATGTTACAACTGATCATTTCCCAAGTCAAGTAAAGAAAAAAAACTACGTGTGATTAATGTCCACTAGCAATGAATGCAGGATCAAAATACAAAAGTATTTATTTTTCATGTCAGCATTATTCAAGATATAACAAAACTTCACAGAATCATTCCAATTTGTATTGTTCTGTAATTGAATAGTCTTGATCAGAATTTCATCTGTCAAATATTTCCTTTTAAACATACCTGTTCAAAATTCAATCTCAGGAGCATTGTTTTGCTAAACCTTTAGAAAAAAAATCAACATTGTCAGGCTTTAGTACTTAACTGATATCAGTGTTTATGTATTTGATGGTTATTTCTGATGTCCTTAATATTTTAACCCAATTTGTGCATAAATATGGGAAGCTAGACTTCTTAAAAACACATAAATTATCTTAAAAGTCACTCCCCAATTAAGTTTGCTTGCAATAGTCCTCTGATGAGAATTAATATTTATGCTGAATTCAAAAGGAAACCACGTTCTGAAGGCAAACTCAGCATGGTAATAGTGTGTATAATACAATGTTGTTCGTCTCATGTAGGTTCATGCAGTGACTTCATTCAGCAGTTGGTCTGAAAATAACAACTTTTTTATTTTTTCTGTTGCCCAATATAGTTCTAGAAACATACAGTGTGCAAAACTAGTGTGATACCAGTTCTTTGCTATTCTTATTCAGAGCATGAGTAATTACATTTGCTTAGTAACATATTTTCAAATTTGAGAGTCCTTGTATCAATTGCATATGTATTATAAAAATTATAAGACTCACAAAGGGATTCCTCTTATTTAAGTAAAGATCCATAAATTAAATATGGAAGACCAAACAGATTTTTTACAAAAAAAAATTTATAGGTTCAAGAGAGTGAAGTGCTGGGTCCTGACCTTGGGTTGCAACAACCCCATGCAGACTTGGAAAAGAGTGGCTGGAAAGATGCCAGGAGGAAAAAGTACTAGGGGTGCTGGTTGACAGCCAGCAAAACATGAGCTGGCAATGGCATCCTGGACTGCGTCAGAAATAGTGTGGCCAGCAGGACCCAGGCAGTGATCATTCCCCTGTACTCAGCATGGTCAGGCTGCACCTGTGTTCAGTTTTGGGTCTCTCACTACAAGGAAGACACTGAGGTGCTGGACCATGTCCGGAGAAGGGCAATGAAGCTAGTGAAGGGTATGGAGCACAAGTCTTATGAGCAGCTGGGATTGTTTAGCCTGGGGAAAAGAAGGCTCAGTGAGGACCTTATTGCTCTCTTTAATTGACTGAAAGAGGGTTGTAGTGAGGTGGAGGTTGGTCTCTTCTCCCAGGTAACAAATGACAGGATGAGAGGAAATTACCTTAGGTTATATATTCTGAAAAATTATTCACAGAAAGAAAGGGTGATCAGGCATTGAAACAGGCTGCCTAGGGAAGTGCTAGCACCACAATCCCTGGAAGTATTTAAAGGTTGCATGGATGTGGCGCTTGGGGACATGGTTTAGTGGTGAACATGACTGTGCTAGGATAATGGGTGGAGTTGATGATCTTAGAGCTCATTTCTGACCTTAAAAATTCTATGTTTCTGATATTTGAGTTATGTGGACCCACCTTGGTAAAAAGACAGAGATCCATTTGGTCTCATCTTCTCATCTCCTACTGGAAAGGGTGGTCATCAGATGTGTTATGCTTGCAGCATTGCTTTTAAAACCATTTTCTCAAGAGAAGTACTAAGCTTTCAGTCTGGGACCATGCTTGAACTTTGTCATTAGTCTTAAAAAATGTATTTTAGACTAATACCATGTACTGCTGAAACTTCAGTTGAAAGTAAAGTATGTTTCTTTTTCTAGTGTGAAACTGAAATTTGAAAATTG
>NW_008672949.1:31585-33567 GCF_000695815.1 Acanthisitta chloris
ATTATTTTGGAAAACTGGCCATCAGCTGAAGCATTATTGGCATATTAAAAGCTCTAACAGGAAAAACAAAATAATAATGAAAAGTAAAATTACATTTTATTAGATATTTCATTATATCAGAACATAATCCAAAGTGAAAAATGTGCAGTTTACTCTCTTAAAGATAGGTAAAATATAACCTTTTTTTTTGTGACATCTTCATGGAAACTTCAGTATTCTATTGTTCTTTTAGGGGACAGAAACAAGACAATTTGAAATTGTAAGATTTATAATTAATATTAGAGATCAGATATGTATCCTTAGGCACCAGTGTTGTAGACATGTTAGTCCATCTAATCTTATTTCAGATGAATGGAGGAATGGACACTTATCAGGCAAAATTAATCTAAAATATTTCAGATGTCTACATTAAGGCAAGATTAATTATGTCTTGGAAATATACAATCTCATTTATTTTGTTAACTATTAAGTCAGCACAGGGATTGTAACTCAGATGTATTTGTCTGATTAATTTCTCCTCCTTTACATCAATATAATATGTTGTTATATCTGTGACTGACTTAGCAACAGCACAGCCAACTACCTCACAGCTAAAGGAGGTTGCTTTTATTGCTTCTATTTCCAGAGAAAGTAAGGAGCAATACATCAGTTCTCTCATCAAGATCAAGATCTTCATCAACTTTTAGTAGCTAAACTGATGATTCAGCCACTGACTGAATTCATTGAATCTCAATCATTCATGGACTAGCAAAATGAAAAAAGCTTAATAAGACAGGATGCTAATATGAGGCTAAATTTTCTGGATTTTTTCCCAAGTGTGCACACTTTGAATTCACTAAAACTGAAGTAGCTTCTTTAGCTTTCAAAGTATTGAAAGTTACCTTTAACTTTATGCTTTGAGTTTTGAAATTGTCGACAATCATCTCACTAGCTGAAAGTGCGTGAGCTATGTTCGACGTCACAATGTTCTCATGGAAGCAGCATCCCTCATGTAGAAGAAACAATTAAGTCATGGGGATCCTAGGTTCATTCTGACAAATAATGATGCTGTTTTTATTTTCATGCTATCTTGTAAAAATCACTGAGATGTAACACAAACATCTGTTGATCTCTGATGATGATGTGACATTTCTAAGCTGGTCCTCAGAGAAAGATTCTATGTACAGGCTGCTATGAATATAGGTGGGGGTGGTGGTACACATCAATTGATTGCTCTCAAAGGAGTGACACCAGGTTTTAATTTATTACTGTCTAAATAACTAAAATCCTACTTGTTTTTAGTTAATTGCTAGTCATTTAAAGAGACTTGAGAAGGGAACAGTCAGAGCAGCAAGCTCATCATTAGAGGAAGTTCTTAGCATACATCAACATCTATTGTCATTCTTCTACTTATCAGTTTGCCAGGGAGCCAGAATGGCTGGACAACAACAAGCATACTGCCCTCCAGGGCTGTGTTTGGAGCTGTCAGACAAAAATAATGGGCAGAGATGTGTAGAGCAATCTTAAGTTGCATGATTAATAAGAAATGGAGTTTAAAAGCTAAGACATTAATATTAGAATCACTATAGAAAAATAAACTAAAATTTGAAGTTCTTTTCATTCAGCAGCACCCATGTTATTTTTTGCTTTCTGCAACATATACAATAAAATAATTATGTGCTATTAATATCATTTTGATTTTATATATAGACCATGCAAACATTTATGTATTAACAAGTGACTAGATTACATGCAGAGTGGACAGAATTAAGCACTGGGTGAGGCATTTTATTTCATATTGACACCAGTAGTGTTCTAGAGATGCCTGTTTCTTTAACTGAGTATGTGGGGAAACTCCATTGCCTAACTTAGGTGCAAATCTTACAATTTTGTCTACTGAATCAAACCTTTAAGCATTGCATCCTGATATTTCTATAATGCAAATTAAAGGGACAGATATTACTACATTGTTAGTTTATAAAATTATTATTGTTTTGAATGGA
>NW_008672949.1:33584-43537 GCF_000695815.1 Acanthisitta chloris
TAGATCATGGCTAAATTCTTAAAAGTAGCTTTCATTGACTTAATTACATTCATTAGTCTCAATTTTATCTTAAATGGTGTCTTACTCAGCTTTGCAAATAAACAACCAAGGAGTGCAATATCAAGAACAGGCAGATAAAAATTCTAATCAGAAGGGTAAGCAAGGCTTTTCAGAAATATTGGCAAAATGTGTGAGGCTAACAATACAGAAATTCGAATCCATATTCAGAGAAGACACATTAATCAGATGGTCTAGAAATGAAACTTAAATCTCAAAGAAGAATAGACAAGCAAATAGCACATAAAGTGCTTTCATGAGGTATTACTTTATTTTATAATTGCTGTAACTAAAGTAAAATACAAAGGTTAGTTTCATAAGAAATTTAGGTTGATTGTGTAATGAATTTTCTACAGACAATCTTATACCTCCCAAAAGTAAAATATCCTTTTCAATATATGACATGAGTGCTGCATGCTGAGTATCAGTGGGAATCACATAGAATCAGGAAGGACTAAAACTAGATCTTCAAACTTTACATTTGCTAAAACCTTTCATGAATCTAGGATTTTGGTTCTATATATAGGCCATTAGCTAAGCCATAATTTTTATTTTTGAATGTTTGCTGGTATTGCAATTTATTTTAAAAAATAAATGAAACCCTAAGATATAGTAGAAGACATGTAATCACATTTTCTCAGCTCTCTGTATTCTTTGTTCATTACAGAACTGATCCAATTTCTTTAACAGTCATTAGCAAAATTCCCACTGACTGAAAAATGGAAATGAGCGTAGGCTTAATAAATGGATGTAATACGTTACTCTCTCATGAATATGGTAGTTACACTTTATTTTAATAATATAGTTTCTTGTTATACAGTATTGTGTGGCCCTCCTCGCATTGGTTTAAGTATTTAATATATTTGAAAAACTCACATTATACAGTATTGTGTGGCCCTCCTTGCATTGGTTCAAGTATTTAATATATTTGAAAAACTCACAGAATAATCCTAGGTGCAAACATATTTACTACAAAAAAACTAGAAGTCCTTAGGAAATGTAAACTCTCATGTTGTGGAAAAAAAGTTTCTTCACCTAACAACTTCATATATGATTGCACAAAGTGTAGGCAACTACAATTAATTTTATTAAATATTAAGTAGAACAGAGAGTGAAAGAGACAGGTACATAAAAAACAGTGATACAACGGACTGCTCGGCTACTTTTTATCCTGAGCTGCTCCTCTAAAGCTGTTTATTACTAGACTGCATCTTATTTTGACTCATAATCCTCTTAAGAATTGATCACCCCTTGTAAATGCAGCTCACTTCAGAATGTAAGCAAATTGGTTTGCAAGGATAGATTGATAAAGGGAAGTATACATTCATCATGCACCATAGCTGCCTGTAATAGAAATGTGAAAGGATGACATTTTACTCTGTCTGTCACTTCCTAGAACTAGTCAATTATTGGTCTAGTTTAGCAGATGCAAATTGTATTACAGCAGCACCCTAAAAAGATAAATTGGTTGAACAGATCGTTTTAGAATTTGGCCCAAAATAAGTGCTATGCATTATTAATAGAATATTACTTAAGTGAACCTTAAGCAATAGCTTATTTGTCTTCTTATTCCTAAACAACACTAGTGAAGCCTCACTGTCTTTCAGATTAAATACCGCATTTACTACTGAGTAGTCTGTGGAAGTTCTATTTTGTGAGACAGCATTATTTCTTATAGCAATTCCCTGGCACCTTTCTACTTGCCTCTCCGGACAGTAAAACATGAATTAAGTTGCAGGTTCACTGTGATGGTTACTATTTGTAGTATTCTTATACAGTGTAAGACTGATACAATGTGATATTTTTATTCACTAGCCATATTCTGCAAGAATGGAAAATAATTCAGCTGGGAGAAAATGTTAAATCAAAAGAATAAACATGTTCTATTATAATATTTGTTTCCATAAGACATATTTCTTCACATTCCTCCCAGACCTGATTGCACATCAGTTAAGTAAGCAGAGAGTAAATAGAGTAAACTGTGAAAGCACAGCATGCCTGGGCACCTTCAATGTGCAAAGTTGGGGCAAAAGGCAGGATAGAGAGAAGTCCAAGCTCAACAGATCAGCTGCTACAGAGCTCAGAATCATCTGGGAGCAAGTGACAGATGCTCTCCTGCAGACAATAATCTGCTTTATGTGAGACAAGAATCCTTATGAGAAGTTGTAAAAGATGAAGGATTTATGACAGCTTTTTGCATGTGTAAGAGTCTCCCTAAAGTTACATCATTTGAACAAGCAGGAACTTCTCACATTGAAAGGGAGGGACTTTGGGCTGCTATGAAGCTGTGAAATCAGTGTGAGAGGGAGGTATCAATCACAGTCCCTTGCAGAAAATTGTGGATCACATCTCCCAGCAAATTCTGGTATCAGAGGAGGCTGAGGAGTCCTGAGAACCTTGGAAGACTACCAGGATCTCATGCATCTTGGCTTGTTCACCCTAACTATTTTTAAAAAAGTACATATCTATACTCCCTCATTTCTGCTTTATAGTATTTTGGAAAGGAGTTGTGTTACAGATTACCTAAAATAAAATAACTAATCTGGATGAACAGTTGAAAGACCCAGGACCTGTGATTGACAAGTGCAGTTTAGACACAGTTCTTGCTGCTTACAGAGACTAGATCTTGCTGCAAGAAGTAGAAGTATTTCACACATATAAGACACCACTGATCAGATGATTGGCAGCTCTTTTCAGTCTTGGAAAGTGGTGGCTCCTGGTCATGTTGACTCTTGCACCTTTGCTTGTAAGAAATTTACATATTTTCATTAGTAATTCTGGATAAAAGCCTTTCCTTAAAAAAGGAGCTGTGTGCTCTTTTTAATCAGAAAAAGACAATAGAAATGCTCCTATTTTAATGGGTTTTGACAGAGGCTCTGGTGATTCTAGCCGTTGTATACATGACCTACAAAGAGAGACAGAAAAAGTACTAAAAATATATAATTTAAGTTTGACCTTATCATGTGTTCAAATGTGGCATTCAAGTTCCTTGTTCAAATATAACACCTGCTAGTAGAATCATGCCTCAGAGAGTCTTTAGAAAAGGAACACATAAACCCATGATCTATACAAATAGCAATTTGTGCAGATATTTCTTAAAAATAAAGGAATTTACAGAGGCTGCCAGTCAAAATCGCATACTGAAATATTAGTTATGCTGAATTCAAGGATTTTATTGCTATTAGTTATCTAAACACTATGTTTTTAATGCAGAGTAAATGGGAGATAAAGGCACCACGTAACACCTCTTCTTCAGTGCAGTATCTTTTGGCTATATGAACCCCAGTCCTTTGCAATTTTTATGTTTTGACTAAATATGTGTGACAAAACATGAAGGTAGTTACAGTGAAAACAATTGCCTGTTTAGAAATACAAACCTTGAATATAACCAGAAGCAGAGATATATTATGTGCTGTATCCATGGGCAACTGACTGTCTCTTGCATGGTACATTGGGTACTGAGTTCTTTTTAAAGCCCTGAGCCACAACTGCCTTGCCCAGTTGTAACATTTATATCTGTCCATCCAGACTACATGTAAAAGGAATGCTTTTGCTGTTAAAGAAATTCATCAGCTTTGCACAGGCACAAATGACAGGCCTGGAGAATCTGAGTTTTTCCAAAAAGAAAGGGTTCTTGGAAGATCTCTCATCAAAGTAAGATAAAGAAAGGCAAAGTTCATGCATTCCCTTAGGTTTCTACAGGTAAAACATAGGTTTATATGAAAGACCTGACACTCGAAAGTGATTTGTTTTTATATTTTTATTTTTCCTCAGGAGACTAAGACCATCCTCCTAAAACCAAATATTTTCTAGTATTGTCTCCTCCCAAAATAAGATTTCTGGCCATTTTCCATTCTTTCATAATCTGACAGGGCTGAAAAGAACTTGGTTCTACCATTTTTGGAACTAACCTTTGCTTCCTCTTATCCAGACCAGAGCCCTCAGTTTCTCATCCTCAGTCACATTGTTTAAGTATACCTTTGCGGAAGGTATACCCTTTGTCATCATCATGTCATTGATGAAGATAATGTATGATATGGAGCCCATCACTTATGACTGGATGTCCAACCATTTTTCAACCTGCTTTTAGCCCAGATGTCCAAAGATATCCAAAAGGATACTTCTGGAAAACAGTGAAGTTAAAAATGCTTATATTATCTATCATTTTTTGATGGCAGCAACTCTTTTTAGCATGTAAATTTTGATTATTTCCTTTGCAAGCTTACTAAGAGTGCTTTAAAAATACATGCAGTTTTGTAAAAGCTCATCTTTACAAGCATAATACATAAGGAACAGCAGACAGGATTTATTGACCAAGAGTAAGTCCATACCTATATGTAACAATTTGCTTTGTTTTTTTTTAATAAAACATATTTAATAAACTATACTTGCCTATAGACATCATTCTGTACTTTTGCAGTTAAGTACACTAGGTAACACAGTAACTATTTTAATGTGAGGTAAAGAACAGCACTATCTTGTTTTTACAGGTAGTAAACCAAGGGAGAAACTTCAGAAAATATTTCTATCTATAAAAGCCTAAAGTTCATCTGTCATATCCTCATTATCTACATTAAAAAACCCAAACCCAACAAACCTCATTCTTTTTTTCAAGTGCCATTTTTACGTGTCTGTCAGAGACATTTTATTTTTTAAACCTGGAAAAGTGTCAAAAGACAAAAGAAGTTTATCTTAATATTCAAGCAAACACCTCTGCAGCCTAATTCGTGAGATGAATCCTACTCATAGTCTCAGGACAACTTTATACCCAGATTAACAGAGCATCTGAAAACCATAGGAGAACCTGAACATGTACTTATATCATGTTACGTTACTGAACAAAATGCTTTTTGGATATATTCATGGTTTTGCCATAGATATGTGCTTCTGCTTCACCTGTTTTCCTTAGTAATTACTTTTTAAACTGCTGTTAGAACTATAAATTGAGCATAAAGCAGGCATAAGGTAACAACACTGAATGTCAAATATGGTTTAAATATTAACAGTGTACCTTTTTTCCTTCAATTGTGTACTCTATATACTCCTTAGGTACAAATTATGCTGCATTGCCTGCATTTATCTTAAAATGTATTAAAATTGTCAAAAAATACTATTTTTGAAAAATAAAAAAGGCAGGCAGGACAACTTGGAGCCATTGTCATTATTGTTAATTGCAGTCAAGTTATTTAAAAGAAAAAAAGACAATAAAAAGAAGCACAAGCTTAAATTGCAGTACTTCTTACTAGAAATGACATCTAACTTTCAAATATTTTGTTAGAGAAGTACACATAGAGTGCATTCATACACACACAAACACAGTGTCTCTGCTATGAGCCTTGTAAAGACCAAGCAAACTTGTAGAAGCATCAAGCTGTGTAAAACACTGCTTTTATCTACTTCTCTCCTCAGCAGTTCTCAGCAGTGTGTCAGAGAATACTCTCATTAGCTGAGCGGGAGGGTTATTAGACCCAAATTAAAAAGACAGAAGATGACAGCAGAGAAATAAAATATACACAAAAGGGGGAACCTAGGTTACTTCCTTTATCCTTCAAAGAAGATGACATCAGAGAAATAAAATATACACAAAAGGGAGAACCTAGGTTACTTCCTTTATCCTTCAGAAATTTAGCTGAATACACAGTAGATGAATTGGCAATTTGTATTTTAAATGCTATGTTAGATGTTAGATACCGTGAATCTGGGGTAGGGCATGCAGGCTACATATTCTATGTGAAAATAAAGATTTAGCTGACATTTCTGGATGTCATCTGGATTTATGTCTCTCCTTCCTCTTGGTTAGGTTATTGCTCAGACTCTTGCTCATTGACTTGGTGGTGGTATGGTTCATCTATGTAAGTTTTAGGAGATTTGAAGGCATAGATGGTATTAAGTTAAAGTAGCTCTGTACAGTTCTTACCTTCCAAGCTAAATCACCATTTCTAGACAACTGTGATTAGTGAAATATCCTACTTAAACATGCTGTTAGAATTCATTTTTAATTTATCAGTCTACACTTATCAATGTTAATTTGACAATCTTTTTGTTTATCAAATATGATCTCTCCTTGGATTAAAAGCATACGGAGACCATGATGACTAGCATTGACATTAAGCCTTAGCATCTTGAAATTAGCAATGCTTTCTTAGTTGATAGTGCGACAGCAGGTAAAATTAGTGACAGTGAATTAGGCCATTTCTGTGATATTCTCCAGTCTTGAATAATGGCAAAGCTATACCACTGCCTCCTGTCACAAGCACAGTTCTGAAGAGAGGACAGAGACGTGCTGAGAACAGAAGCTGATTCACAGTAACTGACAATATGCCTCCTAAGTAGGCTTGAAATATCAATATTATTGACCTTGGTGTGAGAAACATTTCCTTCTCGTAGGAGATCTGCCTATCCAACAATCAGAAAGTAAGTAGTGACTCATCAGATGGAGGATTACTGGAAGAAGAAGAATCATTTTGTTGGGAATTAGCCATCAGGATTAGCTGCTGTTCATTCTGTGATTGCAGCAGAGATAGAAAACATTGCCTTTTATTTTAGGAAAAAGGCCTGATTAATACTTTCCTTGCATAAAACTATGAGTCATCTTCAATGGAATTGCTATGACTGGAGAGCATTTGTCTGTGCATTTGTCAGACTTAACCAGCTAAGTGTTGTCAGGATGAGGCATCTTTGAAGGAAATCCTTAAATATGCAAACATTAGCTTTGAAGATCTAATTTCTTATTATAGAAATGACCTTCCATAAGGGAAGAGAAAAAAGAAGTAATCAAAAGTTAAAGGTCTGGCATTTCTATGCAGAGTAAAGAACAACTTCCAGAGTAATCAAAATCTTTAAAGATTTAGTGATTTTTCATGACAGAAAAGTAAGCCTCAGCTAGCCTCAGCTGTTTTTATATTTCAGTCCATCTTTTAAACAGGTTTTCAAACTCTGTAGTTTGAATTTTTTGTTCTTCATCTTTTGTTCTGTGCTACGTATGTTTAAACAGCATCATTGCCCCATCCAGGAATTATTGTTTCATGACAGGGAAGCAATTCTATGTGTAATGCACACAGAGTAAATTGGAGGTTTGTTTTTTTGTTGGTTTCTTTTTGTTTGTTTGGTTGGTTTTTTTGGTTTTTTTGGGGTTTGTTTTGTTTTGTTTTTGGGTTTTTTTTTGCAAAAAAATGTAAGGTACATTGTAATCTTGCAAATAAAAGGTATCTTTTATATTTGCAAATATCTGGCACTTCTAATGCATCCAATGAATGTCTAATTGATGTCTTTTAGTCTTCATTCACAGCAGGGTTTGTTTATGAAAGCCAACACTTAAAGAGGGGACATTCTTCAGTTTAAGCATGTTTCAATCTTTTTGGTCTGGGCAATATTCAATATTCCTCTTTGGGGCTTCAGCAAAGTTTAACTCACTTTGGCAAAATAGAAGTTTGAGGTTATGTCTATGATGAGTCAAACAGCTTTCATTAATGAATAAATAATTACATAATTTATTGTAGCATGTCTTGAGCAACTGCGTGCATACAATTTGCTGTGCACAATTTTACAGTTTATTCATTTTTAAAAATGGGTTGTTCTATAGTGAATAGTGATTTTGGGTACTACAGCCTTACATAGCCTTTGTAAATCATGAAGGTTCATAATGGAGTATTATGAAAAACAAATCTTTTGAATGCTACTGTCAACTTTTTTACATGATAAATGAGATGACGTAGGAAGCCAAATTGCATTTCTATGACACTGTATTTTATGGACCTTGGTTTGATATTAAAAGTCACAGGCAGCAAGTAACTATTATGTGTCTATTGTTATTATTTAAGGTGTCATTCCTTTATTTAATTATCTGTTTGGTTTTTTTAAAAAATTTGATACAATGGCTAAAATTAATGTTCCTTTAGAGTCATCAAATTTTTTCTAATAATTCCAGTATTAAACAGGGTCCAGAAAGTGATTGGTTAAATGCTGTTAAGAACATTTCTTCATTTATTTCACAGTTTTTACTGCGCATTTTGTTCTCTTTCTAATATCAAATTTCACTAATAGAAAGTAGAAATGAAATAATATAGGTATTGCCAAGAGTGTTTTCAAATACTCAAATACACCTTAGAAAAACATTTGCAATTTGTGTTAACTTTTTTATTTTGATGTTTTAATAATTTCCATAAGTGAATTACCATTAACATCACATATTAGAAATCCATTATGAATAATTATTACCAAGGGCAAATATTTTTACTTTGCAGAGACAACAACAATGGAAAGAGTTATATACAGAAAATTTCGACAGTTTAGTACAGTACAAAATAAAGTATTTAGGGAAGCAGGTCATTAAAAGTTTAAGAGCAAACTCAGGCTTTATACAGGATCAGATCTTTTGGGTTATGACAACCTAGTGTTTCAGAATAGATGTGTTTTTTTACAAAAATATTTGGACATTTTATATTTATGCAAATAAATAGACATCTCAGCCACAAAAATAAATCTTAAAAGTGATCAGAAACATTAAAAAAACCCCAAACAAAACAACAAATTTCCTACTCTTTATTAGTTCTTTAAGGAGAGGACCTTTTAAAGAGAGATAACTTATTTTTCTCATCATAAAGTTTTTAATTTTGGCTTCTGATACAGTCATGAAAGTGAATATCTAGAACTACATTGTCATCACTGATAACTGGAACACTAGCTAATTTAATTGTTTATAACTGATAATCCATTTGATTTGAGAATAATCTAGACTCTGTATTTGGTGAACTTGACAAAAATTGGCCTTACAAAAGAGAACTTTATCACTCTTTAAAATTTATCACTCTTTAAAACCTAGCCAAAATTGATAACATACAGATAAACACCTTTTCTTCTCAAGACAGAAATGAGACTTCTGAGTAAAACTGAGATTTGCTCAATTTCAGCATACCTTTTCTATATTTTCCTGTTTTACTGAGGAGGAAATACTTGCATGGTTTAGTGATCTATTTCTCATCAGTATCACCTATTAATGCATAAATAGGGTAAAATATTTAAGATGTCATTCTTTGCCCTATGAAGACTATAGAATTTACATTTCATTTTTACCTTGTTAATTCATGGTGATATGGATTCACTTCTTAAACATAGCAGTATAAAGCCTCTCATGGAATGTATAGAACATTTAGTAAAAAATACCAAACAAAAAACCAACCAAAAAAACCCCTAATTTGAAACAAATTTTCCTGATATTTCAGGCAGGCCTGAAGTAAAACATACTTCAGTGGATGTGCTTAATGGGCACTGACTATTAGGTGGCATCACAGGGTTTGTATTGGGCTGGAGCACTTGCCATGTCAGAAGATTCTGAGGAACCAGGGATTGCTCAGCTTGGAGAAGAGACGGCTGCTGGGGGGAACAAAACAACAGCTCCCCAGTGCCTGTGAGGAGGTGGAGTCTGGCTCTTCACAGCTCTGTGTATTGAGAGGATGAGAGACAATGGAAAAGGAAACATTCAGGTTGGGTATGATGAAAAGAAAATTCCTTATACGATAGCAAAGTGGTGAAGCAAGTTGTCCCAAAAGATTCTAAAACAATGGTGATTTTTAAGACCTGATTGGATATAACATGAACGGAGCTGAGTATATCGGATGAACCACCTCTGACTTCAGCACTTCCTCTGCAGCAGGATGGGCTAGAGACTTCTTGAGATCCTTTCCCAGTTGAATTATCCTATGGTCATATGACTCTACATCCAAAATATAGGTCAGAGGCCTCACAATCACAGTAAAGAAAACAAGAAAATCTCACTAAAGATGAGAAGGTATATTTAGATGAAACTATCTCTGAAAGTATAACCTATTTATTCAAGAACCTCTATGTAAGATTTTCTAACACTTTATTGCAGTTGTATAGCTGGAAATATTGACAGG
>NW_008672950.1:0-12898 GCF_000695815.1 Acanthisitta chloris
CCCTGAGCATCTCATTGGCTGGACTGACGCAGCTAATCAACACTGAAACTGGGATTATCAAGGGGATCAATGCTGGAACCAGGACTGGTGATCTCTCTTTTTCTCTTTATTTTTTCTTTCTCCCTTTCTTTCTTTAATCCATCTCTCCCTTTTTAATTTCTCTCATCCCTTTCACCCTACCCCTTTATCCTTTCACCCTACCTCTTTATCCAAAACACACTGCAGTGTGCTTATGGAGTAGGTCAGGGACTAACATACCAATCTCTATGCCAAGTGTTTCATTTACTTTCTGATTGTTTGCGGACCCTTTGACTTTTGTTATTCCTTTTGACCATAAGCGTTAGCAAATCATTGGTGCTTCCCCCCGCTTAAGGGTGAGACATTGCAGGTGGATTTGGCATTTTGGTGGTAGGATAAATTGTAAGAATTTGTAGCTGTCACAGCTATTAAAGTTGCCCAGTCTTTACCAGCTCCCACATCTTTCTCTCTTGAATGCTGTTCATATCCACCTTTTCTTCTCCTGACAAGCCTCTATTTCATTATTTTATTTTATTTCTAAGAGTTTGATAACTTCTTCAACATTGCAGTCCGAAGGGCTTCTGGGAAACAACTAGTTTTTGCAGATTCCTCTCTTCTCACATCCCAGTGAAGTGACCTGCCTTACAGCCTTCAAGGCAGGCAGCCAGGTTTGGAGGCAACATTTGTGTTCCCACTCTCCTCTTTCATCACCAAAACCTCTTTTAACTCTGAACAGCAACATGACATGGCTCCATGATGAAGCCCTCCTTTCTCTCTGCACCATCAGTGGTGTGTTCCACCTGTGCATCCCCTACCTGCTGCTCCCCAGGGCAGCAGACAGGAATGCTCTTGCCACTCCAGCAGAGAGGGCACTGAAGAGTGCAAGAAACTTTTCCCAGCTTTAGCCCTTGTCTCTTTGCCTTCTTTCGTCACAGGAATCACAAAGGGTACTATTTGCAAACCCTTGCCCATGAGTTTTACATGGTGGAGTTGCAGACCCTTGTATTTGCCAGCTACACCATCAGTGCTCACTGAGGAGGGACCTCTGTGGTCTCCAGGCACTGATCAGCCTGTATGAGCATGGCTGGAGAGGGCTGGAGTACATGGCTCAATCCTATTAATCCAGATCACAGGTGGTATAGGGTGATTCTTTAATTCCAGAAAAAATCAGGAAATGTCAAAATTATAACTTCTGTTTCAGGACAGGCTTCTCTGACTCTCACTACTTCTGGTCCCTGCTCCACTCTTTTTCCTCATTATCCTCCTAGGGAGACTATTTTTTAATTAAGTGAGAGGGTAGATTTGCAGAAGAGAGGGAAAGTCTTTGTTCTTTGTGTCCCACATTGATTAGCATTCTTGTAGCTTTGCTGTTTGCTTATCTAAAAAGAAGTTGGGATTTGTCTGAGGAAAGAATAGTTTTTGCATTTTAATTTTCTTCTAACCAAAAGCTTCTGGAATACCCTATGATGCTGGAAAAAAATCTGAGACTAAATTACTGTTCTCAAATTCATATAACTAGTAACATCCCCTTACTAGTTCAGCAGAAGAAACACAGGAAGAGCAAGTCATTAAAAACCTGTTTATTTAAAAAAAATAGTCTTAATTATCTTAACCTCATCTTGCATAGGGAAGCAAATCTTTCAGCTAATTGCAGAAAGAAGAATTTCTGCAGACTGCAGTCCATGATGAGACCCTCTAGGATGACCATGAAATTACAAAGTCTGTGATTTACAAATGGAAAAGCAGATTAAAAATAATGCATTTAGGGTAGGCAGATTTCAGTAAACTCAAGAGACTTCATAGCTGAAAATTTTGATGGATACAGGGTGAATGACCATAAAACATAAAAGCACAACCTGGCCCAGAGGAAAGGTAAGAGGTGTAGAAACAGATTTAATGTACTAAATTGCTGGCTTTAAGCAATGACAAAAGTTCACAGAAAATGTAAATTAGTTCAGATTGCTAAGCATAACTTCGATAGAGTTGAAAAAGCAGGTGAGTACAAAAGCCAAAAAGCAGAAACATAATGTGTCCTGTATTGTAATAGGAAATAATTCTGTGGCAGTGGTGCTGGTAGAGAGAAAACATACAAAAATGTTGATCCCCTGTGCCACAGAGAGGAAATGCAGTAGATGACACAGAGATAAGAG
Source organism: Acanthisitta chloris (assembly GCF_000695815.1). Taxonomy (NCBI): domain Eukaryota; kingdom Metazoa; phylum Chordata; class Aves; order Passeriformes; family Acanthisittidae; genus Acanthisitta; species Acanthisitta chloris. Next base: position 2,169 of record NW_008672950.1, read on the forward strand.
CCTTTTATTGTGCTTCAGTCTTCATTGAAATGTGTGCTACAATTGGGTGAGAAATTTAGTTGCAGAAGGTATATATCCAGAGCAGAACCAGGTAAAAGAAGTTAGAGAGTACTGAGACAAATCAAACCAGTTTCAAGCCAACTGAGCATGGTGAGATCCATCTCCAAACTGGAGATCTGGCTGAAGCTATCTCATTCTTTTGTCTTTGAGACCTTCAAAAGAGCTATTCATAGGAAGAGCAAATGTCATGCTTAACTTAAACAAGGGCATGGAAAAATGGAGATAGAGAATATCAACAAACTCTTATTCTTTTGAGAAGTATGTGTGGTTGTCTAGAAGAATATGTAGGGAATTATAAACTGCTTGAATTTTTCAAATAGGGCCTGCCAAGATACATAGCTTCCTTTACAGGCCCCTAGCAGAACTTATAGCTCCATGTCAGTTGAGAATGCCATATATCTTGAATGTAAGGACACTGATACTTTTCATAATCAAAGATATAAATATGGTTTGGACGAAACTTCTCTAAGACAAGAACCTATTTAGTTAAAATTGAAGTGAAAAGTTATGATGGACTCTATGCTGGCTCTGAGACCATTTAATCTTATCATTAACACCTTAGGTGCTGAGAAAATTTATGAGTAGAAGCTCTATTTATTAAACTTGAAGACAACATACAACCTGGCAGCCCATGGTGAAGAGCAGTATGATAATTGCAAATCAGAGATGGTCTTAAAAATGCTATAGAAGCAAGTGCAAAATTTTACTTTTGGGCAAGTATGACAAACTGTGCAGACAGGATGAACTGTGGCTGTCAGCCCAGTTCTCTCAATAACATGTGGGAATTAGAATGAATAAGAAGCTGGACATGAATCAAGGATTTTGTGCTGTAAAGACTCATTGGTATGTAGGCAATGAGACATAAAAGAAAACTCCTCTGTTGATCATTAATAAGGCCTCTGCTGGATTAATGTGCAGTTGAAATGCTGCAGTGAAAGTACAATGCAGATTACCAGAAAATCGGGAGGAAAAAATGGAAGTAGTTGGGGCACATGGTCTACAAGGGAAGACTACTCAGTCTAATGCAGAGAGTAAGTCTTCAAATACTTCATTAGCCATTACAATGGAAAGGAATAACACACTCTTTGTGTTCACAGTAGAAAGGACAACAACTACTGAGATTAAGTGTTGGCAATAGAAATTCATTAAGGAAATCCTTCCAACAATCAGGACGGCAAAGCACTGGAGAGGCCATGGAGTGTACCTCATTTCAGGCCTGAGAGATGAGGTCAGAGGCACGGTCACCATGAGTAGTGTTAGTTCAGCCAACACAGCCTGCCATCAAGGACCTGCCCAGACCCCATCTCCTGAGAGACTAGAGTTTAGCACTTGCATCCAGCCCCTCACAGATTTTTCTTCCTCTTCTTATCACAAAGATCCACAACTTGCAGAGCTCCTATTTCAGGAAAAGAAAAGTCAAACAGAGACATGATAATACTTCAACTAGTTTGAAAATAGCTATAAAGATGAGGGAAATAAATAAATTCCAAACACAACAGAAGCTGGATTAAAATGCAGACTTTTAAGAGAATAGTCAAACATTTCTCTCACAGGCCTCATGGTGAAGTGAGGTCTTGCAGAGTGAGCATGGTGAAGCAAAGGAGTAGATTGTTAATTGTCATAGGGGGATCTTTGCTCCCAGACAGTTTCAGGAAGGGGCTTGACAGGGAGTTGTTGAGATACTTGATGAAGAGCTGCACTATTTTCTGTGTTTCTGTAATTCTCTTGGAGAAGGAAAGTACTAAAAGGATATGGAAACAAAACAAAGAAGTGAGAGCAGGAACTGTTTTTTACCACAGCAAATGGCAGACTGTGGAACCCAAACCAGGAAATTAAAAATGTGGGGATGGAGGAACCTGAATTTTTTTGCATTATAAACAATCATCTTGTTGCACTAGTTAATTCATCACAGTGGTGTGTTTTTGCAAAATTCAGGGTAGGGTCTCCAGGAATTTACAGAGTAAGCTGATGTTTAGGAAAGCATGTTGGCTGTTACAGGGTAGGGCAAAGCCATTTTCTTGTATTTTAGGTAAGGAAGAAACTTTCCTGTATGCAATCTGACTCCGAATTTTTGGTACATTTCCATGAAATATCTGGAAACAGCTACTGCCAGGCACAGAACTGGATGGACTAGGAGTGCAAAGCAACCTGCCAGCTCCTGGTACAACTGCTTGAAATCATGAGGGAGTTTTCTTTCCACTCCCCCTCCTCTCACTAGCTGGCAAAATATTTCTGTGTTGGAGTCACTTGTTTCAGAGTTCTTGCTTGAAGACATAAATATATCTGCTGGTTTGTGTTCAGAGCTCCAGTTCTGTTCTGTGAATACTTTTACATTGTTTGCTAATTTGAAACAGTCTGTGGATTTTCATCCTTTGTCATAAGAGTCAGAATAGACATCTGTGAAGAGGAACAGAAGGCATAAATTTTAGACTATGCACCCTAGGGCAAAAAATGATGAGAAGCTGAAGCTATAAATGAAACCGTAGCATAAAATGATGACTTGAATGGGGCAAAACTTAAAATTTCTGTCTTAGACAACATTCTGAGACTTTGAAATTTCAATGTCATCTCAAATACAGACAAAAAATAAGTTTATCAAAAATATTATGAAAGAGAGGAATTAATATTATTTATTTGGAACTGAAACATCTATTTTGATAAGGCGAAAACATTCTCAACATTGCCACTTGAGCACTTTCATCTGTTTTTAACTGTTACATGATAGTGTCAAAAGCAAACGTTTCTTCTTCATGGAAACAAAATATTGAGATAAGCTCCTGTCAGATTATCATGAAATAGATACACTCCTGTAAACATTTTACATTTAATTAAGGAAATGTTTTCCAAAGGAATACTGCTTCTCTGGGAAATCATCAACCATATGCCATCATTTTCTAGTGTCCTTTAGCCTTACAAATGTCAAAATGGTATATATTTCTAAGCAAAGACAGAAAAATATTCTATGGCCAGGGAAATATAAAGCCATTTCCAGAGTGAAACAAAACAAGTGCTTAATGTGAATGCTGCATAATTGTTTAATGGCTATTTATCACATTGTATCTGCAAGGAGAATCAAACATATGCATTTTCTGTCACAGCAGTTGCTCCATACAAATGGGTCTTAGGACTATTGTACTACCCTACTTTGGTCATCTATTATATTCCATCATTTCATGTCTTCCAGATTTCTGCTAAGAACTGCCAAAAGCATTTTACAGTCTCTGCTATTCATACCTCATGTTAAACATCCAAGGCAACTGGGAATTTATTAAGCTACTTTCCTAACCAATATGATATCGCTAGTCTTGTCTCAGGTAAAATTGTAGTTTCCTTCCTTCATCCTGCTTCACAGCTGTCACAGCAGCCAACCTATGGCACCCCACTTTAACTAATCCTGGTGTGCTCAGCGCTGTACATGTGCAGCACCAGGTAGTCCTGCCCCAGTGCCTTTGTCATTGGTGCCAACAGGATGAGCAATTCATGGAAATAGATCCAGGAGGGATCAGTGCTGGAATCAAGAGGGCAGTCCAGCCCTCTGCCTACTGTTGCTGGTCAGCATGGCCAATGCCGATGGTGCTTTTAGCTAGTCTGTTCCCTTTTCTTTTAGCAATAGTGTAGCTGTGCTCGATCCCATTTCACAGTGTGGAGATGTTGAAATGCCTTCTCTGTTCCTCCTCCTTCTGAGCCTTAGTCATCCCCTCACTAGGCTGTCTTCCAGTTCCCAAACATGTATTTGACATTCCTGACTTTGTGCTGTGATAGCACCATGTTCTCCAGAATCACTGCTGGCACAGGTTCACTCAGCAGCCACACAAGCATTGCAGGGCCTCCTTGCTCCAGAGGAGTTGTCTTCATTGGATTTGGCTTCAGTAATGGCTTCTGCTCACTGGTCTGTCATGTCTCAAAAGCAGCTTTTATAAGTAGAGTTGCTCTCCTGCCATGCTTCATGTGAAGCAGGAGGAGAAGCAGTGTGAGAATGTGTGGTGTCCCAAACATGGAAAGAGGAGATGCAGTTTTACAAGGCTTTTTCCCACACTCTGCATGTCAAGAGGCAAACCAAGAATGGCACTGGGTATTTACCATGATGGGATGGTGCCTGCCTTCTCTAGAGCCTCCTGTCCTAAATGCTGTCAGGTCATCTTTTCTAAGAGTGTAACAGTCTGATTCCCCTTTATGTGTCTTTATTCAGGTTTGCATATTGGTTTTCTGTCTAAACAAATCACCTTCCATCAATTCTCATTTTAAGCTGAGAATAGCAAAGTCCTAGAGCACTTCTTGTATGGAATACAGGTTTTTCTCAGTACAACCCTTTCTGAGGACATGTGGAAAGGGCCACAGCAGCCCAACACTATATCTGCTTCTCAATGAAAATGCAATCACAATGTTAAAGTTTTTTAGTACTGGAGACTAGATCCCGACTGGAGTGTCCACAGCAGAAATAATACTGAGGCTTATATAACCCAGGAATAAGTAATGTCAGGATCCCCCCCAAAAGAGTCAGGAGCTGTTTGTGACCATTAGGAGGCATCCCTGGGAAGACTCAGTTTTACCACAGAAGAATATTTTTATGTCCCTCAGTTCCTCAGCTAAAACTGGAAGGAGGCTATATACTGCATCTATTTTTGGATATGAGACACACAGGTCAGGTGCCGGTCAGTGTGGCATGGGAACAGGCTGTAGTGATGCACACAGCATCCAGACTCACTGAAAAACACTGCTGCTCCAGCCCTGAGGGAGAGTGGAGTGCTCTGCCAACATATCCCACTACTGGTCTGCAGGCAAAGACCATACTAGCATGGTGTGCTACACATAATCAGGAGGTCAAGAGAGACTTTCAGCACAAGGTGTTTTCTGCCATGATTAAACATTTTAAATGTATTCCTCAAACAAAAACATTTTATAATGTATCAGCATGAGTAATACACAAATAAAATCAACTGTTTCAGGTGCTTCCTAAAAGCTATCCAGAATCACATCAGGCTATTTCCTCCTTTATAAATAGTGTGACTATATTCAAGATAAAAGTCTTGTGGAAATCAGAGACCACAGTATCAACAAACATTGCACTGTAGTGTGCTCATCAGATATCAGAGCTCATTTTGTCAGACCTCTAGAAATTCATTGTATTTAATGTATCCCTGTAACATTCTCGTTACAAAACATTTCCTTCCATCCTTTGAGGAACCACTATGATCCCACAATGCATCAGCCCTGCTGTAGGCTAGAGTTCCACATCACATCTATAACTTTCTTCTTAGTGTCTGCATCTTAACACAAGTTTTCTGCCTGCTCTGCATCATTTCCAGTGCTATGGTTTCACCACAGCCTAGGAGTTGTCCCCTAGATGACTGTAACCACAGGAGAGTTAAGGCACAAATTGCCAGCTCATAAGCCAACTCCACATCTGGAACAGCTTCTTCAATATTACAACATTTAGAGCTGCAAGGTTCAATGTCATACTTTGGACTGTGTGATTAGTTTTGATAAGAGCTATTAATAGCTTCCTGCTTGCCATAGGATGCCAGTGTATGATCTGTCTAGTTGTTTTTAAATCAAGGAGACGTAGTCAATAGCTGGAAGTACAACATATGCAAAAATCACCATTTTCATTGTATTTTACAAGTGATAGGCATCATGTGAGAAGTCATGCCAGATGAGGTTGTCCTGATACCGCAGTCAGTGGAAAAGTTGCTAGGTTTAGATGGATTCATGTTAAAGATTATTTGTTTAATAGTGCAAGTATATGGTCCCAGCGACCATGTTGCATACTTTCTTTGTTTCTGGTGTGATAACAAGGTGGCTTGCATTTATTTGTCTTACAAGGAATACTAGCAAGAAGAATATTAAGAAGGCAGACTTATCTAAAATTAAAATTAATTTCCTTAAAGTTACAGTAGCAATGCCAGAGAGGTCTCTATTCCTAAAATTTGCCACCAAGTTTTTATGTCCTTGTGTGTCCATCCACTGGGGGCTGTATGCTACAGAATCCCAGACAGTTATATCCAGGAATCATGGGTATTCAGACTCGTAAAGAAGCAGAGAACTTTTTTCTCCTTAAGGAACAGACAGACCTGAAAGACTTTATGCAATGAACCTTCTGGGAGAAGAATTTAAAAAAAAAAAAAAAAAACTTTTAGGAATTTAAAAAAAAAAAAAAAAAAAAAAAAAAACCAAAAAAAGTGGAAGAAGAAGAAAATAATTTTGAGAACAAAAAGCTAAACTACTGTTACATCATAGTTTCCAGTCTTTAATCTAGCAGCAAAATGCATCCATCCTTCACTGAAATAATCCAAAGACTGGTTTTTCATAGGAGTGTCACAGATGATGTTTTCTATTAATTAACATGCGCTACTACTAGAAATACTAGAAATTGCTTGCATTGGAAGAAGAAGAAAATAATTTTGAGAACAAAAAGCTAAACTACTGTTACATCATAGTTTCCAGTCTTTAATCTAGCAGCAAAATGCATCCATCCTTCACTGAAATAATCCAAAGACTGGTTTTTCATAGGAGTGTCACAGATGATGTTTTCTATTAATTAACATGCGCTACTACTAGAAATACTAGAAATTGCTTGCATGTAACAAATCCTACCATAGCTATAAGGATATAAGAGTGATTCTCTCAATTAGATAAAGCTCCTTAAGAAATTTTTGGACTCATGCCTTCACAGTTGCTTCAGGTTTTTGAAATACCAGCTTGATGTTATTTTAAAGAGTGACATAGCCTTTTTGTGTGTGTTGGTCCTAGACTGAGGACACTGTAAAGAGCAGGAAATAAGTTCTTCTATTCAATACAAACCATTGTTTTCCATAAATATGAAGGAGGCTACATCAAAACCATCTGCTGACTTCCATGGACAGAAGAATCTGGACCTTTTCCTAATGCAGATATGTTACATTTTAACATTTAACTTTGCTGTTTCAAAATACCTTGTTTTGTTTCAAAATTATGGTCATTTTGGAGGTAAAAGTGCAGGGAAATTTTACTTAAACAGAACAGAATCTATAAAAAGAACAAGAAAGTGTTTTTAAGTGAACTGTAGTAAAAAGCTCTGTTTCGTTTCCTGAAAAGCTTTCTATTTTTATGCAACACCTACCAGTTTCCTCCTTGCCTACCCACTGGCACTGTCCTCCATCTATTTCTTAGACTTCTAGTTTAGAACTAGACCAAATAACCCAACCTGGTCTTTCTCCTGTAGGCTATGAAATGTTTGCTATCACATTCAGTAACATTAAAATCACGTATGTTGTATTTTTACAGCATTTGGGAATTTTTAATAACAAATTGCAATCTGAGACCTAGAAAATTTTTTCTGTCCTTAAATTAGCTGTGGTGGAAGTAGCCCCTGGAAAAAGAGTCTTCTGAATATTCTCCCTGAAGTCCACCTGATCACCAAAAGAAATAAAAAAGGCACAAGAAAAACAGTCCCCTGCACAAGGCATTGAGCTGGGAAACAGACACCCATCTCCCATCTACAATGTGACTGAATTGCACTCAATTAATTCTCAACATGAAAAATAAGCAGACATTCATGCAAAGCTATGAATTTGTGGTTAAGGTAATTGAAATTTAGGAATTTTAACAACTGAATTGTTTTTAGCCTAGTCAAAATATTATAGAAAGGAAAAAGGAACACTATTACATAAAATGTCTGCAGAATAATAGTTACATCTGTTATGCCTTCCTAGTACCTGCCCCTTTCTCTGTTCTTAGAGATCCACAACCCCTTTGGATCCATCCTGGAGAGATATAAAGTACACGGCAAGTCAGCAGCATCTCAAGTTCTTCATCAGGGTAAATATTACATTAATTGTGAAGGTTTCTTCCCTTTGCCAGGGGCAATGTGATATAGACATTGATGGTTTCCTTCTCCTCAAATTGGAGTCCGCTTGAAGCAATTTTTATTTATTTTCTGATACCCTTTATACTTTGGGCTTTCGTCGTGGGTCTGTAATTCCTTGTCAAAATTGCTATTTATGTATTTTATATGTTAGATAGAATCATAGAATAGTTTGGGTTGGAAGGGATCTTTAAAAGTCATCCAGTTTAAACTTCCCTGCAGAGAGCAGTGTCATTTTCAACTTAGATCAGGTTGCTCAGAGCTCCATCTGACCTGGCCTTGAACACTTACACTGATGTGGCATCCACAAGTTGTCTTAGAAGAAGAATTCCAATTTCTCTATACCCATATCATTAAAAAGTTATTCCTTATATCTAGACTAAATCTACCCTCTTTTAGCTTGCCCTCTGTCCTACGGATACAAGCCCTACTTAAAAAAAATGTCTGGCCCCACCTTACTCACAAACCTCCCTTAGCAACTGGAAGGCTGCTACAAGGTGCCTCCAGAGCCTTCCCTTTCCCAGGCTGAGCACCCTAGCTTTCTCAGCCTTACCTCATGTTCCTCAGGTGTTCCATCCCACTGATGATTTTTGTGTCCCTCCTCTGGACTTGCTCCAGCAGGTCCACATCCAGCTTATGCTGAGGGCCCCAGAGCTGGAGGCAGTACTCCAGGTGGGAAGAGGCAGAGTCACCTCCCTTGACCTGCTGGCCATGCTTCTTCTAACACTTGTTCTTTGTTCTCTTTGCTGCTCCTAAAGTGGTTTCATCCAGCACTAGGTCTTTATCTGACCACTGTGAATTAGCTCATAGCCATTTGCTCCACGGGCTCTGCCCCATCTCATCATCACATCCCATCTTCTTCGCAGCACCCTGTGTCCCTCTTTCCAGGTTTCAGTTGTGGCATCAAACCCATCTTCCTTTGCACAGAATCACTACAGTGGGTTCATAAGTATTTTCTTCTACAGAAAAAGCTTTTGGCATTGCTGTCTGAATATTGCAGCTACACCATACAATTATACAAACATGTCCAGAAAAAACAAAGAAGACATGTAGAAAGAAACCCTGACAAGTCCAAAAGGCCCTGCAAAACTATATAAGGTTTGGGGCCTGTTACTAGCAATGGTGATACTGTATTTAGTGGGCTGCAAGGCTACAAAGGTAATTATATTGTGTTTCTCCTGACTATAGCCTGTGTAGACACACACAGACATATTGAAATAGCAAATGTTTCCAGATGTACATGCTCATATTCACTGAGACTAATAATTACACACTGAAAGCTAATTTGGTGTCCTAACATTTGCATAGCAAGGCTTCAATGACAATTCAGGAGAATATGAAACAGTCTGTCATTATTACAATTACCGAGTTCTAGATTTACAGCTGTTCCAGAGACAAACTGGTGGGTATAAAGAGTTCCCCACTGAGGCAGTTCCAAGTAGGTCAAATAATTTCCAATAAATGAGGAAGTGAATGCATTTATTCAGCTGAAGGTAGATAAACTAGTGGAGTGTGTGCTCACCTGGCTCCCAGCAGCTGATGAGACTAAATTAGCATTTGCTATATGAGGATCTTCCAGCCTTTTCCTTCCCGTTTTCTGAGGTACCTCTAATGCAACAGGACAAACTTGCTATAAACACTTGTAACTATGCTGAAAATGGAAAACGTCGTTGGGGAGGCAGGAGTCATATGCTGGCACCTGAAATGCCCAAATACCATCCTGTGTTCATGTTTTCCACCGTTGTACCCTGGCTGAGCAAGCACAGTTTGTATCAGGACAATGTGACACTGGTTGTAGGTTTTTGGAGTCACACATAGGTTCCGGTATGTTTAAGGGCATTTTGAGCAGTCACAGAAAGCTATCAAAATTCCCAGATGTTTATTGTTGCTCTCATAATCTGGCAGCCTCACAGACATAGGGGAGTGAATGGGCTGTGCATCTAGACTTGTGTTCATCCACAGGCAACCAGTCTGGTCTGCTCAGAGGCAATGCACAGTCACAGGACTTTGCAGGTATAATGCTTTGCATTGCAGCAGTTTCCCTTCCAGAACTATCAGTCCAGCGTCATATAAATTACAAACACCAGCGTCCTGAGATCTTCAAATTATTAACACATCACTTTCCCATTTTCTTGCTTCTCATCAGGTGCTTGTCTGGGAAAACACCAAGGAGCCTACATCTCATTGCTCCTCAACAGGTTTTCTCACACCTGTTGCTGTGGCGGCCTCTGGGTGAGCAGTTGCCCTTATCACCAGCTCAGCAGGTGTGAAGACATGATTTAGTGAAAACTTGCACAGTGCACCACCTTTTCATTGCCAGTGTAGCTGGATTTCTGACTACCCACAGAAACTTAGCAAACCAAGCTTCCTGGCATCAGCCATGCGCTTTCTGTTGTCACTCTCTCCTGTCCTGTAGAGGTTTTTCTCCTTACACCTTACAGTGAAGAATACTCTTAAAGTGTGTGTGTGTGTGTCTGCGTCTGTGTCTGTGTCTGTGTGCACCTTGCTGGCAGCTGGTATGTGAAGTCTCCTGTTGGGGACAAGCAGGACAAAGATTGCCTTGGAAAAAGCGGAGCTGTTACAGTGCCCAAGCTCGCTAGATGGCCTCGTACACTGCAGAGAAGTTCTTTCTCCATTAGTCCCGCCCTGTAAAATCTGTTATGCATGAAGTGGCAGAGATTTTATTATTTTCCCTTTTTTTTTCTTTTAATAGCTGGACTTGGACTCCTCTGCTTTATTCTTTGCTGCTGTGGTAGACCTGTTTCTGTCCCCTGGGCCATAGCAGTCAGTCTGTGGAGCAATCCTTTCTGATTATCAAAGCAAGCCA